>NC_056739.1:469603121-469648121 GCF_019279795.1 Protopterus annectens
ATAACCTCATACATTTACTGATGTAACAGGGTTTGTTGTGACATATGTCTTATGAGGGATATGAAGTCGGTAACTCTCATGGCTGTCACCATGTACTGACTGCAATCCTCAGACTATGCTACAGGATTTCTAAAGAGAGGTAATCTGTGAGTAACACAACACATGTAAGACTCCAAACACTGGCCAGTCTGCAGATAGCCCTACAGGTGGGAGATTTCTCAACCACATAACACTGCCATGACAGGTATTAAATCATGTAGACCAGCCATATCCACACACACCCTGTTAAACCAACATTACTTAAAATGCAGAAAAGCAAGACTTACATTCTGTAGTCAGTCAAGTCTGGAACATCCCCCTCCTGTTTGTTGGCCTGTCTCCACAGTGTATGTTGTAAGAGGTATATCCCACTATCCTCTGTGATGCTGTTTGCCAAACACCAACATGAAGTCCTGCACACAGTGAATGAAAAGGGCCAACACCCACATGATATTCCTAGTTATAAGAGTGTTTTTCCATGAAATTGGCTATGGGAATGTTACCACAGCTGTTCCACATGCAATCAGTTAGTGAGTGACTGCAATTCATGCACAGACCATCAGCTGATCATGAGCATCACTTACAAAACACAAGCTGCTGCCTAAGCAAAGCAGGTGTACTTTTCCACATCCACCAGAGAGGGAGTGAGAGAGACAGACAGAGACAAAGTAAGAAAGGAGAGGTAGGAGAGTAAAAGCTAAGCATGTTTGCGTCACACACTTACCAGTATGTGGTTTCAACCCCCTGACTGACTATGTACTGCTATTACATTTTTATGCAGTTATTGCATGTGCCACAGAGCTTATATGTTGGAGAGCTGTCCAAAGGTATATCTGAAAGTGAGTGACATCAACAACAGTGATAAAGGAGGGATAATGTAGGTGTAGTACATGTGCCTGTCCACAAGAACAGGTGTCAAGGATGACACAGCCACACTCTCTCAGAGACTCACGCACATTATCACAGTTGGCAGGGTCAGGATTCGAATTCCTAACTAACTAGTTTGCTACACTACAGTATTACGCAGGTATCACATGCACCACAGAGGTTATCAGGCTGATATATGGGCAAAAGGTATGTCAAGGTGACTGACATTAGAAGGCATGCTTCAGTAGGGCAAAGGGGGGTGTAGTGAGTGTGAATGGCATCCAAGTCATTAATCTCCATGACATGCATGGGTTCATTGCTTCACAGGTGTGTAGTGGTTGACTGTGCCAGAAGGCTGTACAAGACTAGGCAAAGGGTATACCTTGGCATCAGGCCACATGACAATGGTCTGCATTGTGGCTCAGAGGTGTGGTCTCTGGATTGGCCCACACAGGTATTGTATTCACCAGCCACTCATCTGGGTTACTATTGTGGGTGGCCAGTGCTGTGCAATGCTTGCCATGTATGTGTTCTATATTCCATAACATGGATGGGGTCTGGGATGTGCACATGTCCCACATGCATGTTCTGTGACATGTGGAAGTGTACCTGGGGTGTCTGGGGCATGTTGTGTGGACAGATTGTTATTATCTGATGTAGATTTCCTGACCTAATTTGGTGAGAACTGGCAATGGAACTCAGGTTGACCCTGCACCTACATTGACAACATGATAGAGATATTCACCGGTGTTAGTGACATCTGTCCATACAGGGCATGTGCATAGGGCATGGTATTTCCTTTGTGGGTTACATTTTCTAACCCTACAGTTGTTGCAGGCATCCAGTGGGAACATAGCAAAGGACCACTGTATGCATTGATTTGCCTATTGCAGGGATGGGACAGGATGCCATGTCCTCTGTAGTCCACTGCAATCACACCATTGTTACAATCTGTGGGCAATATGCAGGGAACTACCAACATAGTGGTTGTTGCCTAGCCAAGTGTGTTTGCGTGTGAGACATGGGTGAAGATTGTTCTCTGGGTAATACAAGGGTTGCTTATATTGTTCCCAATTCATAATGTCACATGTAGGTGTATGGATTGTCTACACCAGCCTCTCTGCTGTTTGACATATTTTGTCCTTGTAAGGTGGACATTGTGACATATAATAGGCCTACCATATAAGAAATTTGAAAAACCCACTCCAGAATGAGTCCTATTATTACACAATCACAACTAACCCACACAGGCCACTGATGACAAACACACACCCACACCCACACCCACAGTTGCCATGTCTGGGATTAGAACTTCTACCTAACTAGTGCATCACACTATACCATTATGAAGTTATAACATGCACCATGGAGCTTAAAGGGCTACTCCTTCACCAAAGGTGCAGTTCAAGGTGAATGACATCAGCAGGCTTGCCAAAGTAGGGCAATGGAAATTGTAGTGACTGTGAATGGTCTCAAAAGCACTGATCCTTACACAGACAAACACACACAGAGTTTCACAGTTACCATGTCCGGGATTAGAACTCCTACCTAACTAGTACATCACACTACAGCATTGCATAGTTATAGCACATGCTAATGAGCTTAATGGGTGACTCCTTTCCCAAAGGTGTATTTCAAAGTGAATGATATCAGCAGGCTTGTCAAAGTAGGGCAATGGAAAATGATTTAACTGTGAATGGCCTCAAAAGCACTAATCCCTACACAGACAAACAAACACACACACAGAGTTTCACAATTGCCGTGTCTGGGATTAGAACTCCTACCTAGCAAGCACATCACACTACAGCATTAAGCTGTTATAGCTTGCGCCATGGAGCTTACTGGGCTACATTTCCCCCAAAGGTGTATTTCAAAGTGAATGACATTAGCAGGCTTGTCAAAGTAGGCCACTGGAAAGTGATTTGACTGTGAATGGCCACAAAAGCATTGACCCCTACACAGACAGATAAACACACACAGAGTCTCATAGTTGCCATGTCTGGGATTAGAATTCCTACCTAACTGGTACATCACACTATAGCATTACGCAGTTACAGCACACACCACAGAGATTATAGGGCTACTCTCTCCCCACAGGTATATTTCAAGGTGAATGACATCAGCAGGCTTGCCAAATTAGGGCAATGGAAAGTGAAGTTCATAGGTTCATAGGTTGATATTAGGCTATCAGCCCTAAGGCCTCTAAAAGCCTAGCCATAACAATTCCCTGGCTATTTCTTCCCACAATATTTACTTCCCTGGACCCCTGTCTAGCAGGGTGACTGACATGATATTTGGGTTGAATTTCCTAAATCCCATCCAATCTTCAAGGTTCCTTTTGAAAAGGGCCAAAGAGCTTGACATGTATGGGCAGTCTGTTCCAGAGTCTGGGGAGCCTCTGGGTCAGGAACCTATCCCTGCAGCATGTTTTGTTCATTGTGATGACAAGGTTTAGATCTCTGGAGCGTGTGGCTCTGAGGGATTGGGATTTCTTTAAGTGTAACATGTTCAGCAGCTCTGGGTTTGACATGGCCTTGTATGTTAAGCAGAGATTGCCTCTGAGTAGATGATATGCAACAGAGTATATTTGGATGGTTTTTAGATGGTCAGCATAGGGCATCTGCTTTTGGCCTGTGATTCTTTTAGTGAGGTATTCCTGCAGCTTTTCTAGTTGTTGCAGATGTCTTGAGAGGTGCATACCAAATGGGGCATTGTATTCTATAATGGGTCTACTGAGAGATGACTACAGTGGGACAATGACCTCCTTTTTATGGATGAAAAGCCCTTAGTGATGAGGTGTGCCACATAGGTGCATTTCCTGACTGTTGTGGCAATGTGGTTATCGAAGGTGAGACCACTGTCCACCTGTGTCCCTAAGTCTCTTATCACACTTTCAGTGTTTAGTGTACTGCCACCTATGTGGTAATTCATGGGTACATGTTTCTTTCCAAGGGGGATAACTATACATTTCTTGGTACTCAGCTTGAGCCTATGGCTCTGGCATCAAGCATCTGTTTCTGTAAGGCCCTTTTGTAGAATATCCACATAATTTGGGAATTCAATAATGGCTCCCGGTTTGCAGTCATTTGCAACCTTTGTTAGCCAGATTCCCTAAGTGTTGGTCTGTACTTCAGAGCAGTAGATGCCAAACAAGAGCAGTCCCGAGACTGAACACTGAGGTACTCCCATTGTCACTTGTCTGGAGCTGGATTTTGAGTTGGCTACTTTTACAGTGTGGGTTCTGTCAGTAAGCCAGTTGGAAACCCATCGAGTGATGAAGAGATTAATGCTCAGCTTAGTACATTTATCTATGATTCCAAACTGGGGGATGGTGTTGAAGGCCTTGGCAAAGTCCGGATAGGCTGTGTGGACTGCCTCACCCTCGTCCACAGCTCTGGAGACTGATTCAAAGATGTCAATCAGATTCAGGAGACAAAATCAGCCCTTCATGATCCCATCCTGAGTGGGGTCCTGTGTTTGAAGGTTCTCAATGTCTTTGTTTATAAGTTCCATAATAATACATTGCATGGCTTTGCAGATCAGGCTCATCAGACTGATGGGGCGGTAGTTCCCAGGAACCAAGGTGTATCCCCCTTGTGGAGTGGGATAACTGTAGCTGTGCACCACTCAGTTGGCACAAAACATGAGGTGAGCCTATGATTAAACATGGCACTTAGGTGAGGTGCCAGTTCATTTTGTAGTTCATGTAGTACACAGCCCGGGATGTTGTCTGGTCCCATGGATGCTGTATTCTTAGCTTTGGAGAGTGTGGTTTTTACCTGTGTGGCTGTTATTACTGGAATATGGCAATCTTTCATATTGAGATGGGCCCTTTAGGGGATGAGGGGAGGGTGCAGTTGGCACTGAACCGATCTGCCAGGATATTGGCAATATCCTTGGGATCAGTATATTTAATGTCATTCTGTTGTAGCACAGAGCAGATCTAAGCATTGCCATTTAGATTCCTGACAGCTATATAACGGCTTGTGGCTATATTATTTTTGTGACTAGCTTTGGAGGATTTTATGAGGGAGCTCAGCTTCTTAGGCTGGTACGGGAGTTTTTTGCATCCTGTGATTTTCCTCTTTTCTGCAACAGTTTCTTCTTCTTGTTGTAAAGTTTGTTTATGGCAGGGGGCCACCAGTTGGCTTCCTTTTCTTGGAGGAGAGCATCTTGGTTCTATTTAGGATGGCATGATTCATGCATGAGTGGATGTGCTCGGCTCGTACAGTGCCTTAGTGTAGGATTCAGCAGTCAAACTTTCAGTTCCCGTCTGCATGGGCGTCATGAAGTTTGTCACTACTGACTTGTGTAGCATGAAGTTGGCTTTGGAGAAGTTTTTTATGGAGATTTCCTTACTCGGGGGTGGGGGAGGGATTTGGATGTCAATGGTGATTAACTTATGGTAAGACCTGACCACCGAGGGGGTGATCATAGGTGTGGAGTATCGATTTCCCATGTTGGTAATGACCAGGTCTAGGATATTGGAGCCCCTTGTGGGAATATGGGTTAGTTGATCCAGGGCATTGGGAATTATGAATTGTTGGGTAAAGGTGCTGGTACATGAGTAGTTTTCCCATTTAATGGCAGGGTATGTATTAGGGTGTTTGGTTGTATCTTAATATTTTCCAGTATGTTTAGAAAGGTGTAGTGAAAATCTTGGGGCATGGTGGGGGATCTGTAGCAAGCTATACAATTTGGATTGTAGTCTTACGTAGTGTTAGTTGCACCTGGAAAATTTCAGACATATTGTGTTGGGCAACTAGCCTGGTGGTGTGAATATCCTTGGTGAATATGGACACTCCTCCACCTTTAGTGTTTCGGTCCTGGTTTGGTGGCCAATAGGTGTGGTAAGAGTTTTAGCCTGGTATTGCAGGAGTGCTCTCTGGAGCTTTGAACCAGGTCTCTGTTTCTGCACAGATATCGATGTTCTCCATTTTTAGGAGTGCCTAGTGACTGTGAATGGCCACAAAAGCATTGATCCCTACATACACACCCGCCAAATACACACAGTCTCACAGTTGCCATGTCTGGGATTGGAACTCATACCTAACTAGTACATCACACTATAGCATTACACAGTTATAGCATGTGCCACAGAGATTACAGGGCTAGTCCTTCACTAAAGGTGTATTTCAAGGTGAATTACATCAGCAGGCTTGCCAATGTAGGGCAGTGGGGAGTGTAGTGGCTGTGAATGGGAACAAAAACATTGATTTCTTCTCACACACACACACACACACACACACACACACACGCGCGCGCACACACACTCTGGCCATTTCTGGGATTAGAACTCCTACCTGACTAGTACATCACACTTCAGCATTATGCAGTTATATCACATGCCATGGAGCTTATAGGGATACTCCTTTCCCAAAGGCATTCTTTCAAGGTGAATGACATCAGCAGGCTTGCCAAAGTAGGGCAATGGGAAGTGCAGTGTGTGTGAATGGGCCATAAACCATTCATCTGGAAGCACACACACAACACTCAGTCACACACAAGTTTACATTTAACAGGTATGTGTATACAACTGCTAGATGAATAATGACTTGTACAGTCATGTTACACAGTTATCACAAGCATCACAGACAATATAGTGTTGAGGGATACCAGAGCAAATGTCTACAGTGATTGACATTTGCACATCATGTGGTTTTAGCCAATTGGATGTGTGTTGGATGGGACAGGCCTCATGATGGGAGGCTCTTTGTCACTGTCACTCTCTTCCACACATCTATGTATGTGCAAGTTTGGCCTATTATAGTGTGTTGTCCTTGGATATATGTGTGCATTCCTATCCGATGTGTGTGCAAAGCATGACTGGTGTGCAATGTGGAGTGTGTGCACAAACATCTGCGACTGTCAGATATGTATAGTCCACTGCTGTTGCCAGACATGGACTTCATTTTTCTAAGTGTGGGAGCATGTCCAGTATGACCTTCTGTATTGAATGTGTGAATCCATTCCAGGTAGGTTGTACTCCAGTGCAGGCTTTTGAGTTCTACACCTACAGCTAGCAACCTGTTTCTGAAGGATATCTGTAGATCGGTTGACTATATGGGGTCATAATGGACAAAGGATAGTGGGTTACTGTAGGTAATTGTGTCTGTGTTGCTTCTGTTACATGGTTTTGGTGTTAGCAGAGATATTCAGACATATGTACTGTTTTACACTGTGATGTTTTATGTCATCAACTACTGTCAGGTATACATATTTGCTTACAGTAATTTCCTGGGGAACACAGGGTGAATGAAGCCCAATACTGTGGTCTGCAGCCTACATATTCTTCACAATCATGCCATTCTGGAGGGGAAGCTGCAGACACTTGCTTATGGGCCTGTGTAAATGGTTCAGCACCTTGGTACATTGGTGGCTGAGGATCCCATGCTTATACATCCATCAACTTGACAGTATGGCCATATCCTGCTGTGGCCATACCTCACAGCTGTACAGATTCACACACGTTACCCAGAGGCAGGGCTCATATTTCTGGTCATTACCCCTTCACATTGTGGTTTACAAGCAGGTTTGTAGCCATCCATTCCTGTGTTTGCAGACAAGGATAGTATGTGCACACAGCTGAGATTCAGACTTCACACACTTCATGGCGTCCATGCTTCTACCCCAACTCTGTTATTCTATCCTCTTATGAACATTATGCAAACATTATCTGATAAGTTCCCTATAGTTATCACTTCATCCCAGCAGTATTTATGGATTGGTCCACAGTTCATGCAGTAGGACATGGTGGACATGCTACTGGGATTTGTCGACATGGCCTTGCATTTGGGATCTGTGGACTATGTTATGCTGTTATTTGGGAGTCGATGAGATAACACACATTGGCAGTATGGGTGAGACACAGGCCTTTGACAGAGGACTGTAGAGCATTTGGTAGTGATGTAGGCCATCTGTAGCAGACCGTTGCATTGTGTCACTCCTACAATCCCAGCCTGCAAGCCACTATATTCCCCGGGGATGACAGGATAGGTATGCAAGGTGTTAATGTCAATAGTCTCTACCCTTATTGATCCAGTGGTGTGTATGCTGGCAGGGTGCTGCTTACAGCTAGGGACACACCTGCATGGAACACCTCTTCAGCATGCTGCATTCTGTGGCTATCACATACAGAGGTGGGGGGTCATATTGTAGTCATTCCCACCAGCAGGGATAAGACCTTTGAGGTACCTGTGGCTGATGGTGGGGTGAGCTGGGTGCATGTGTGCTATGGAAGCTACTTGCAGCTGACTCACAGACATATGTGGGGCATTCCACTTATGATGGCTTGTGCAGGGACATCAGCAGTTTCTCAGTATTTCATACCAGTGACTTTTATGGTTTGCCAGTGTTTGGCCAGATGACATCAGTCTTCCATACTACAAACCCAACTAATGTGCTGCTAAACTGTATGTACAATTCCAAAGGTGTGTCCATTTGACAGTAACATATTATACACTCTCTGTCTAGGGTACTTCCACCTGTGTACTGTTTGTATGTCTGGGCCAACATTCATGCCACGTCCATCTTTCAGATGGTGACAGATATTACATCCAAACAATTAGTATGTCTTACTGCTGGAATGTGTCTTGCTGGGCTGCATTGTGTTTGGCACTGCAGTTGTGAGAACTTGGCCCTGCCATCGTCAGTACTGGCCATTGGTCACCAGGACATAACCCACCATGCCTACATGCTGACCACTCCCACACAATGTGCAACACACACCAACCTAACATGCACAGCCCTCCATATTGTACATGTGCTACAATCTATCCTGCTACTTTGGCCAGCTCAGGTAATCTGTGCTCCACTGTTATTATACCTACACATACATGTTGCTACATTTCTACATAGGATTGTGGGGGGGCACACCTGACAACTGTACATATTTGCTATGACTGTACTGGTATTTCAGGTACTCCATTTCATTCTGTATTCTGACCTATCATGCAGACTAGAGGCATATCAGTGTACTACAGTTCTTAGGTTTTATTGACCTACATTTCAGTTTCAGACTTCTTACCCTTCAACTAACATCCCACTGCCTGACCTGTTGTAGTCTGTCTGTGTAGGTCTGGAGGGGGGATGTCCTCCATAGCCATCAATCAGAGGCCTTAGCACAGCCTTTCTTTGTGTTTGTCAAGGCCTGTCCTGCTGGCTGAGACTGTTGTTGGGTATGTGAGCCTCATTGACTTGCATGTGTGTGTCCTATGGATACACATTTGGCCCACCACATGTCCTGGAGTGGGTTTTGTCACCTTGTCTAGTACTGGCTACTATGCTGACACCAATATTTGTTACAGATTTCATGCTGCCAATAAAGGTGTCTACTATCTGCTGGCATCCCATTCATCCACCCAATTCCCTTGCATGCTCACATCCATACCATAGATACAAGTAGCAAAACATACTACTCCATTCAGCAATTGCTAAGGAGAGTGACTTACCTTGTGGCTGTGCCAGCATTGAGGAAGGTACTGGAGGGCTGACTATGTCGGATGCACATAGTACACTCCCTATACTTGGTTTAGCACAGGTAGTGTCATGTTTGACATCCCTTTTACTGTATGTGCGAGTCAGAGAGAGGTGTCATTCCCTAGGTTCCTGCCATGTCAGTGTATGTGCTATGCATAGCCTCTTTGCCAAGGCCTGGACATACCGGGCATGCCTCCTTCTGCCTACTGGGGCAGGCGCAGGTTGTTCCTCCTCTGAGTCACTCTGTGCCTGTGCAGGCCTTGGCAATGTTGAGGGGCTGTGTGGCCCTGCCCCATGCTGTTCCTACTGCAGCTGTTTCTGCAGGATCATATTGTGTAGCATGGCACATACAATGACAATTTGGGTACATGTAGCTGGTGAGTACTGCAAGGCTCCACTGGATATGTCCAGGCACCAGAACCGTGACTTGAGCATCCCAAACACATGGTCTGTTATGATTCTGGTCTCTGTGTGTGCCTCATTATGGAGTTCTTGTTCGGGTGTCTGTGCATTTCTGATGGGTGTCATCAGCCACGGCTCCAGTGCGTAACCAGCATCCCCTACTAGATAGCCATGTGGGATGTCCCCATTGGCAAATCTCTGGTACAGCTGCGTCATTTGCCAGATGTAAGAGTCATGATAGCTTCCGGGGCTGCCAGCACACACATTCATTATAATGCCCTGGGCATCGCACATGACCTGGCAGTTGATGGAAGGGAAGCCCTTGCAGTTTATGTAGACTCTACCCCACTCACCAGGTGGTGCTTTAATGTGTATGTGCATGCAGTCTATGCAACCACTACCTCAAGGTATTCTGCTATTTCGTGGAAGAGATGCATATTTCTGGTCAATACTTTATTGGGGGTTGAGGAAATATATGTGCTCACTGGCATGTGCTGACATGGCATCCAGGAAATGGTGGAGTACCCTGGATGCTGATGCCTGTGAGATCCCCATGATATCCCCTGTTGGCCTTTGAAAGGTACCTGTGGCTAGTATTCTTAAGCCTACACATACCTTGGTATCCACTGGGATGGGTTCCCCTCTGTTGGTTCTGTGTATGAGGTATGTCCGGTACAGCTCAACAATTTGCTGTAGGAGGTCACTGTCCACCCTATAGTGTTCCACTATCTCCAGCTCATGTAGCCCCTGGTAGGTTACCCTGGGTCTGTACACTCTTCTCCTTCTATTCAGTGTGGGTTGGTCATCAGCATTCTCATCCTCACCACCCTCAGCCTCTTCCACATGTTGATTTATGAGAGTGGATGCAGCCCCTATCATTTTGTTGCTTTTGTTAGGTAAAATTTCCTCATTTGTGTACACCGGTGGTGTAGAGTTTGTGTGAAAAAACAGAGCGAAAGGTGTTTGCATAATTTATAGTAGTGTGCTGGGCTGCTGCCTGTGTAATTGGCTGATTCTGATATATTTCACCTGCCAGCTATGCTAGTTCTCCTCGATTACCTTTTTATTGCTGTTTACCCTTCCCATTGCCTTTCTGTTTAAGCCCAGGGGTGCACCTCACAAACACAGTGCTCAGATGTGAAAGGAGCTGCTATTTCCTGGTTTACTTTCTTTTTTTGTTTAAACCCCGGTGTGTGGTGTGCACACCCATTTAGACAATGTAAAGAGTGATAGGCAGCTTCAGACACACCCCCTTCCTTAGCTCTGCTCAGCTAAGGGCATACTCAAGCCACAGAGCTCCAATACGCTTACTGTATGCCTGACACACCCCTCTATGATGTCAGCTAACTCTTAGACTTCCACCATGGTTTTCCTGCACCTACACATTTGGGTGCAGGCTAGCCATGAGGGGAAATCTGTGATTCAGTATCATTCCCCTCATTTGCATTGGATTGCTTGCTAATGCCTAGTTACAAGTCCCACACTGAGCCTTCCTCCTTAGCAACCACTATTCACTGGCCTTGTTGTCTTCTGCCTGCCATTGACTATAATGGAAAAATTGTGATTTTGCAGAAAAAGCTTTTTTCATGGTTTTACTTTTATTTCCCAGTCGATCTCGTTTGTGCGCTGCTGCCCTATGCTTAAACGGCCAAAATCGGCCCCAAAAAATAAAAGTTTTTTTTTTTTTGCAACTGTTTTCCTTGCCAGTGGCCATATTTTTGGCCATTGGCATGCTTTCCACATTATATACATCGTTTATCTGGAGCTGTTGTGGCTCCGTTTTGTAGTTTGCAGAAATATACTTGGTTACTAACCTAGTACATTTCTGCAGGTTACACTAATCCTGCATGGATGGCTGCCAGCTTCCTGGATTGCTAATTCACCTCATTTGCATGTTTTTCACCTGCAAATGGGGTAATTAGCATACAGGAGCTGTGTCCATGCAGGAATAGTGCAGGAGCAGTCATGCACATCCCGGGAGCTTGTTCCTGGATCTCTTGGTGGTCATATTGCCTCCAGCAGCTCCTGCACTATTCCGGTACACCATCCAGAGCTTGCTGAATCATGGGGCATGTATTTTTTTGTTTTATTGTGACTATTAAACATTTTCCCCTGACAACTATAAAGGATATATTTGAGCTTTTAAAGGAAATTATCAGTTTTATACTTTGAGTGTTTACCAATAAAGCAATGTTTTGGTCAAGCATACTAAAAATGTTTTTGTGAAATAACACATTTAAATTAATAAATGTTAACAAAACTGAGATCTGCACTAGCCATGGAATGAAAATCTGGTGAATAAACCAAAATCCATCAGATTATCAGTCATATCTTGACAATCCAGAACATCTGGGCTCCATAAATTGAATTATCATATGGAGAATATTTATAATAGGAATACGCAATATTCATATTATTTTGAACAGATATAGTACTATTGTAGATTAGACAGAATTCTAATTCAATATAAATGTCTACTTATTGTATAAGGAATTAATATTTACATGAAGGCTAGATGATAAGCAATGAAATCATAGTAAAGTAGGATGTATCATATATAAAACCTCAGTAAAAGATTATAGTACACAGTTATTTAACATATTCATCCTTACTGATGAAGTCTTCCAAAACTTATTACTTAATATAAATAGATGGTAATAATATTTATACCTAATGTTTATAATACAATGTATTTTATTGGATATATCAGAAGTTATATTTCATTGTTTACCAGCATTTAAGTAATCACTTTGTTTGTTGCTAACTTACTTAAAGCATCAAGTTTGTTTTCTGTAAACATTGATGAAAGTTAGTGCATTTTAGTTATCAGTGCATCCCTCTTCCCCCATTTCATACACATAAGGATGTTCATATATATCATTTCTTATTATAAAATGGGTGAAATTATAGGTTAAAACAACAAATTATCTTGTTGTGATTAATGATTACAAGTTTCCTTTCCATATTCACAAATTGTCATTTTATGGCATATTCTGAAAGTTTTTAGATTTAAATGGCAACATTCTATTTTATATAATCAGCAAAAGTTAAACTGAGTGATTATTGTCAATTTAATACTATTTATTCAGAATGTGATTGTTACATTCTGTGACATTCCTAGTTCAGGCTTCTATTGTTTCCCTTGAACAACTTTGTCAGTATGATTTCAAGTATAAAACATTAGTTACCTTGGTAACAGCTTAAGTATTATGCATGGTCAAGATGTGTTATAAAACCACAATTCAAGTTAAAGCAATTATATGACTTGTTATGCACATTTACCTATATGAGAAAATCATCATGCTTCCCCTTGATGTTCAATATAGTGTATGTCATTTATGACAAGTTAAAACAGTAGTGTTATTATCAGAAAAAAACCAAATACCGCCAGGTGAAGCACTCTCATCAACAGACCAATATTTCAAGAAGAAAACGATGAGTGCACCATGGACTGCAACGTATTGTTCAATAAAATATCACCAGAGCTTCGTAAAAAATCCAATAGTTCGCATTTATTGCAAAAACAAACAAAACAAACAGGAAAACTGCAGTAAAGTAAGCGCTTTCACGTTGCATATCAACGCTTCATCAGACATAAATGCAGTAAAACCACCCCACCCTAAATACAAAAGGCGTCATGACATCACAACTTTGATTAGTATTAAACAACCAAGCAATGCAAAGCATTTAAGAATCAGCATTAATTACAGATGAATAGTTGGACTCAATGCTTGAGAGGTCTAGATGTTAAAAAAGGCTTGATGGAAAACCTGTCATTAAGCCCAAACCTGTGGGCTTGTAATTTCAGGATCCATTTGCCCCCTCTTTCTTCTGTTTTATTTTTAAAATTACCCAATCTGCTGTTTTTAACAACCAATTCTAAAACCTGAAATTTAAAATTATGTGTTTCGCCAAGTTCCACTACGTGTTTCGCCAAAGCATTCAAAATATTGCCTCTTGTGATGGCATAAATATGCTCCCTAATGCGCTCCCTTAGCAACCTAGTCGTCATGCCAACATAAAATTTGTGGCATAGTTGACACTCAGCTACATATATTAAATTCACAGACCTACAAGTAGCATGATGTTTGAATGAGTATTTCATGTTAGTAACAGGATGTGTAAAGCTATCAGAAGTATGAATGTATTTACACTGGTTACAAGTATGACAAGGAAATGTACCTATTTTCTGAGACAATTGTGTATAAGAACGGCTCTTGTCATAGCATAACAGCCTATTAAGTGAAGACATATTCCTATAAGCCACCCTGGGTCTAACATCAACTAATGATTTAATTTTCTCATCAATCATTAAGATATCCCAATGTTTATTGAGGACTTCCAGGATATGGTTATTCCTGTTGGTATATGGAATAACGATCCTGTTGACAGTGTCGCTTTTTCTGTTTGTAAAATATTGAGGATGACCATTGGGTCTATTGATCAAGGGTGCTCCTTCATGTGATCTACGACGATCACCCATTGAGATAGCATCATACACATGCTTCTTCTCATAACCCCTAGATAGAAAGTTCTTGGCCAAATTGTCTTTATGTTTAAAGTATGCTGTTGGTTGTGATGTTAACTTAGATACTCTAACAGTTTGATTAGTGATGATGTTCCTATGTATGTGCTTGGGATGCATACTCTCCCGGTGTAATAAATTGTTCCTCCAATAGGCCTTCCTGTAAAGTTCAGTATCGAAGCCATGAGAACCCTTAATGACCTTGACATCAAGGAAATCAATGCTATCGGGGGAATAAGTACAATCGAAACTGAGGAAATCAGTAGTATGGTTAAGATATGACACAAAGGCCAAAAGTTGTTCTATCGTGCCTCCCCACAAAAGAAACACATCATCTACAAATCTGTTGTAAAATTTTATGTTACCAATATATTCAGAATTTATATTCAAGACAAATAAACTCTCCCAATGTGCCAACACCAAGTTGGCATAGGCGTTGGCACATGGGGTTCCCATTGCCACGCCTTTGATTTGTAAGTAATATTTATCCTTATAACAAAGGACATTATTGTAAAGAACAATCTCAAGGAGTGACAGAAGTCTACGTATCATATGTTCAGACAAGTTATTATTCATTAATATGCTTCTAACAAAATCCATGCCTGTGGTGTTGGGAATGGATGTGAAAAGGGACTTCACATCTAAGGTCACTAATAAGTCATCCTTATTGAAAGAGGAAGAACTATGTGTTGCCAAATTATTAAGAAAATTGGTAGTGTCCTTAAGAACATGTTGAACTTCATTAATAACTGGTTTCAGTGCCTTATCAAGGTATATAGAAGATGGTTCAGTCAACCAGCCACGACTGGATACTATAGGTCGCATAGGTGGATCCAATTCGTTCTTGTGGATCTTAGGAAGACCCCTGAATGAAGGAACAAGGGGGTTTTCAATCACAAAATAGGTGTAGAGGTCCCTATCAATGGTGTTCGTTAATAACAAATCATATAGGTTGGCATGTACACCTTTGATTAAATCATTAAGATCATAGTTGGATATTGGTAAATATGTTCCATCATCTGAAAGCATAGTCTCCATTTTACTGGAATAGTGCAAGCTATCCATGACAACAATGGCGCCGCCTTTATCGGCTTGTCTGATGACAATGGCCTCATTGTGTCTTAAACTATCAAGAGCTTCTTTCTCTCTGAATGTTAAATTAAAAAAATGACATTTAGCATTCTTGTTATTATATAGCTCGAACAAATCCCTCTCAACAGCTTGTTCAAAAGCATTTAACAGTGGATGTTGCTGAGGAATAAAAACAGATGGTTTCTTGAATAGTGTGAAATTCTCATTACCAACACCATCATTTTGCCCAAAAACCATCTTCAAGGCTATATTTCTAGTAAAAAGTTTAACATCCACAATGATATCAGTAATATCATTGCAGCTAGATGGAATAAAGCCCAATCCTTTATTTAAAACAGCTAATTCATTAGCATCTAAGACATAATTAGAAATATTCACTACTAAACTTTCAGTGATTGCTGATTCATTAAAAAAGTCGTTTAAGTCTTTGTTTTCTGTACCTTCTTGGTAAACGTAAAGTTGTCGTCTGTGTTCTTCCTCTTGGGGGCTCTTCCCTGGGGCGACCAAGTTTTTTTTTCGAACGGTCTGAAAGGTAGGGGAAAAGAAGGCATACCATCCCCTATAGCAAACAACTCGTCTTCAGTTTGAACGACAAAAGAATCAATAGGAAGTTGTTTCTTCTGCAGATCATGGTTCTTGGTGTTAGGAGTATCTATACCTGCAGCGATAGCAGTGTCGATATCTCGACCGACGTGAACCTGTGCTTCCACCACTACCAAGTTTGACTGAGGAACCACTGAGGAACCATGCATGTCGGCAACTGGAATGTCGTCGGTTTGGCGTCCAGTGGCGCCTGGAGATGATGTCATCACGGAGGAGGCACCCGTGTCGGCTACATGGTGTTTGTCCAGTGTCCTGACGGACTTACTAGTCAGATCAGTTCAAGGATGGGAATCATCCTTGGGCCATGAAAACACCTCAGATTTATTGAAATCATGGAAGTCTTTTTTAACATCTAGACCTCTCAAGCATTGAGTCCAACTATTCATCTGTAATTAATGCTGATTCTTAAATGCTTTGCATTGCTTGGCTGTTTAATACTAATCAAAGTTGTGATGTCATGATGCCTTTTGTATTTAGGGTGGGGTGGTTTTACTGCATTTATGTCTGATGCGTTGATATGCAACGCGAAAGCGCTTACTTTACTGCAGTTTTCCTGTTTGTTTTGTTTGTTTTTGCAATAAATGCGAACTATTGGATTTTTTACGAAGCTCTGGTGATATTTTATTGAACAATACGTTGCAGTCCATGGTGCACTCATCGTTTTCTTCTTGAAATATTGGTCTGTTGATGAGAGTGCTTCACCTGGCGGTATTTGTTTTTTTTCAGCTATTTTCGTGATTACTTTTCCGCCAGGACATGGCAGCTAAATCTATTGAACAAATGTTAACCTCTGGAAGAGAGAGGTCTTTTAATCTTGATGGCATCGTTGACATTGACGTCAACCCATTACTGAAGTTAACTTCTTCGGATTTTAATAAAGCTGGCAACGCAGCACAAGTCTTTAAGAATAATATGGAAGTTACCCTAACAACTAGGAAGTTAGAGACTAAGCTACATAGACTCCGTAATGTGCAGTGGCAGAAACTGCACATGGAAGCTTGTGTTAAATTCAGATTAGTGCCAAGGGGTCTAAGAGTTCTTAAGATGCCGACTTTCGGCGATTCGAACCCTGAACTCTTAGCCCAATGGCAAAAGCTCAATTTGGAAACTAGTTTTTCCTATATTCATATTTTAATTGAGCACTACGATAAAATTATCAGTGATTTAAAAGTAGACATTAAAACCTTACAGGATGACCTATCTAAGTTGTTACATACTGATCATTTGGACACCTTATATAATGATTTGAAGCATATGACATCGTCCTTGGACATCAAATGTCTTCAAGACAAAAAGAGAAAGCTCGAAAGAGACTTCCATGATTTCAATAAATCTGAGGTGTTTTCATGGCCCAAGGATGATTCCCATCCTCGAACTGATCTGACTAGTAAGTTCGTCAGGACACTGGACAAACACCGTGTAGCCGACACGGGTGCCTCCTCCGTGATGACATCATCTCCAGGCGCCACTGGACGCCAACCCGACGACATTCCAGTTGCCGACATGCATGGTTCCTCAGTGGTTCCTCAGTCAAACTTGGTAGTGGTGGAAGCACAGGTTCACGTCGGTCGAGATATCGACACTGCTATCGCTGCAGGTATAGATACTCCTAACACCAAGAACCATGATGTGCGGAAGAAACAACTTCCTATTGATTCTTTTGTCGTTCAAACTGAAGACGAGTTGTTTGCTATAGGGGATGGTACTCCTTCTTTTCCTCTACCTTTCAGACCGTTCGAAAAAAGAACTTGGTCGCCCCAGGGAAGAGCCCCCAAGAGGAAGAACACAGACGACAACTTTACGTTTACCAAGAAGGTACAGAAAACAAAGACTTAAACGACGTTTTTAATGAATCAGCAATGACTGAAAGTTTAGTAGTGAATATTTCTAATTATGTCTTAGACGCTAATGAATTAGCTGTTTTAAATAAAGGATTGGGCTTTATTCCATCTAGCTGCAATGATATTACTGATATCATTGTGGATGTTAAACTTTTTACTAGAAATATAGCCTTGAAGATGGTTTTTGGGCAAAATGATGGTGTTGGTAATGAGAATTTCACACTATTCAAGAAACCATCTGTTTTTATTCCTCAGCAACATCCACTGTTAGATGCTTTTGAACAAGCTGTTGAAAGGGATTTGTTCCAGCTATATAATAACAAGAATGCTAAATGTCATTTTTTCAATTTAACATTCAGAGAGAAAGAAGCTCTTGATAGTTTAAGACATAATGAGGCTATTGTCATCAGACAAGCCGATAAAGGCGGCGCCATTGTTGTCATGGATAGCTTGCACTATTCCAGTAAAATGGAGACTATGCTTTCAGATGATGGAACATATTTGCCAATATCCAATTATGATCTTAATGAATTAATCAAAGGTGTACATGCTAACTTATATGATTTGTTATTAACAAACATCATTGATAGGGATCTTTATACCTATTTTGTGATTGAAAACCCCCTTGTTCCTTCGTTCAGGGGTCTTCCCAAGATCCACAAGAACGAACTGGATCCACCTATGCGACCTATAGTATCCAGTCGTGGCTGGTTGACTGAACCATCCTCTATATACCTTGATAAGGCATTGAAACCAGTTATTAATGAAGTTCAACATGTTCTTAAGGACACTACCAATTTTCTTAATAATTTGGCAACACATAGTTCTTCCTCTTTCAATAAGGATGACTTATTAGTGACCTTAGATGTGAAGTCCCTTTTCACATCCATTCCCAACACCACGGGCATGGATTTTGTAAGAAGCATATTAATGAATAACAATTTGTCAGAACATATGATACATAGACTTCTGTCACTCCTTGAGATTGTTCTTTACAATAATGTCCTTTGTTATAAGGATAAATATTACTTACAAATCAAAGGCATGGCAATGGGAACCCCATGTGCCAACGCCTATGCCAACTTGGTGTTGGCACATTGGGAGAGTTTATTTGTCTTGAATATAAATTCTGAATATATTGGTAACATAAAATTTTACAACAGATTTGTAGATGATGTGTTTCTTTTGTGGGGAGGCACGATAGAACAACTTTTGGCCTTTGTGTCATATCTTAACCATACTACTGATTTCCTCAGTTTCGATTGTACTTATTCCCCCGATAGCATTGATTTCCTTGATGTCAAGGTCATTAAGGGTTCTCATGGCTTCAATACTGAACTTTACAGGAAGGCCTGTTGGAGGAACAATTTATTACACCGGGAGAGTATGCATCCCAAGCACATACATAGGAACATCATCACTAATCAAACTGTTAGAGTATCTAAGTTAACATCACAACCAACAGCATACTTTAAACATAAAGACAATTTGGCCAAGAACTTTCTATCTAGGGGTTATGAGAAGAAGCATGTGTATAATGCTATCTCAATGGGTGATCATCGTAGATCACATGAAGGAGCACCCTTGATCAATAGACCCAATGGTTATCCTCAATATTCTACAAACAGAAAAAGTGACACTGTCAACAGGATTGTTATTCCTTATACTAACAGGAATAACCATATCCTGGAAGTCCTCAATAAACATTGGGGTATCTTAATGATTGATGAGAAAATTAAATCATTAGTTGATGTTAGACCCAGGGTGGCCTATAGGAACATGTCTTCACTCAATAGGCTGTTATGCTATGACAAGAGCCGTTCTTATACACAACTGTCACAGAAAATAGGTACATTTCCTTGTCATACTTGTAACCAGTGTAAATACATTCATACTTCTGATAGTTTTACACATCCTGTTACTAACATGAAATACTCATTCAAACATCACGCTACTTGTAGGTCTGTGAATTTAATATATGTAGCTGAGTGTCAACTATGCCACAAATTTTATGTTGGCATGATGACTAGGTCGCTAAGGGAGCGCATTAGGGAGCATATTTATGCCATCACAAGAGGCAATATTTTGAATGCTTTGGCGAAACACGTAGTGGAACTTGGCGAAACACATAATTTTAAATTTCAGGTTTTAGAATTGGTTGTTAAAAACAGCAGATTGGGTAATTTTAAAAATAAAACAGAAGAAAGAGAGGGCAAATGGATCCTGAAATTACAAGCCCACAGGTTTGGGCTTAATGACAGGTTTTCCATCAAGCCTTTTTTAACATCTAGACCTCTCAAGCATTGAGTCCAACTATTCATCTGTAATTAATGCTGATTCTTAAATGCTTTGCATTGCTTGGCTGTTTAATACTAATCAAAGTTGTGATGTCATGATGCCTTTTGTATTTAGGGTGGGGTGGTTTTACTGCATTTATGTCTGATGAAGCGTTGATATGCAACGCGAAAGCGCTTACTTTACTGCAGTTTTCCTGTTTGTTTTGTTTGTTTTTGCAATAAATGCGAACTATTGGATTTTTTACGAAGCTCTGGTGATATTTTATTGAACAATACGTTGCAGTCCATGGTGCACTCATCGTTTTCTTCTTGAAGTAGTGTTATTATACTCAAGCCCATGTTATTAAACTGTCTACTGTCAGTTTAATACTACTTGTTCAAAATATGATTGTTACATTCTGTGACATTTCAAGTTCAGGCTTCTATTGTTTCTCTTGAACAGCTTTGTCAGTTTGATGTTATGTATAAAACATTAGCAATAACACAAACCAGTGAATTGCAGGGGTCTCCACTATATTAAAAAATAAGTCCAAAGAATCAAATAAGGCAAAAAAACTTGTAGAGACCAGGCTCCAGTTTCCA
Organism: Protopterus annectens; assembly: GCF_019279795.1. Taxonomy (NCBI): domain Eukaryota; kingdom Metazoa; phylum Chordata; order Ceratodontiformes; family Protopteridae; genus Protopterus; species Protopterus annectens. Next base: position 469,623,848 of record NC_056739.1, read on the forward strand.
AAACCAGTTTTAATTGTAGTCAGACAGACACACACACAAGCACTTTCACAGTTAACGTCCTCAGGTGAATAAAGTGCAATTACAAAAAACACCTGCTTTATAGCAGTAGAATGAAATCACATGACTTATAGTAATTAATTTTAAAGTGACCTCTTCATTTTATGGAATAGCCTTTTCAATAAAGTGTATATGCAAAACTTCATAGATGTAAATATGGGTGTTCACATAAATTCACATGAAAAAAATTCATATAAAAAAATAAAAAGATAATTAAACACAAACTTTACAATACATATACATCTATCTAAAAATCATAAAACTTTAAAATCATCTACGTAGGGGTCGTGCCTTGAGTATTGGTCTGATAGGGATATGGTCATTAAGACCATGTCCCACATCTGCCCTATGTCTTATGATCCACTCACCTTCAAGTGTTTCAGTTCTTATTCTAACATCACCTCCCCTCCTATTTTCAAAACATCTACCTATTGTCAAAAACTTAAAATTGTGATGTATGTCTGTGTTTTTAACATGTTTTGCTAATGCATTATATGCACTTTGCTTCTTAATGTGATATAAATGCTGTCTAATCTAGAGTTTAAGTTGTCTATCCATGTTCCCTACATAAAATTTGCAACACACTTGACAGACAGCTAAATAAACTAAATGTGAGCTATCACAAGTTGCAGATATCCTAAAATAAAACATCTCACCCGTATCTTGGTGCATAAAATCAGTCTCTTCTAAGATGTACTTGTAGTATTAACAGTTTCTACAAGCTTTGGTCCCTCCCATATTTTGTGTCCTAATATCATCTCTAGTAGTACATAGCCTTCTCTTTAAAGATTTCTTGTTTTTAAAGGTAAACTGTGGTCTAGTATCCAAATGTCTACTAACTTGTTCATCTATCATTAAGATGTCCCAGAATCTATTAAATATATCTGTATATGCTCTGATGTTCCTGAAATAGCTTAGACACATCCTTAATTTATGGGAAGTGTGTTTCTTATTACTTTGTTGACTTGTAGGGCTAACATTTTCTGAAAAAAATGGTTTAGCCCTACCCTCCCTAAGTTTAACTACCTCCCTTATGTTCCTTTGTACAAAGTTGGTCTCATATCCTCTCTGTATAAATTCTTCTTCTACATTCTCCACTTGCCTTAGGAACTCTTTATCCTGTACATTGAGCCATGATAATCTAAATGTCTGGTTTTGAACTACATTTTTAAATATAAAACTAGAATGTATGCTTTCTCGGCTGAGCATACTATTAACATAGCATTCTTTTCTATAAAGTTTGATGCTGAGCTTACGATCACAGTCCCTAAAAATTGAGACATCCAAAAAGTTAACCTCTACAGAAGACCAATTCATGGTAAACTTTAGATAGGAGGTAGTCTGACTTATAAAATATTGAAACTCCTTCAACAATTCAAATGACCCCCTCCAAATGAGGAAGAGGTCATACACAAATCTGTGAAAAAACACAATATTGTGTCTATATGGACCATGGACTAAACTTTTAGCCTCCCATTCTGCCAAAACTGCATTAGTATAAGTGTTAGCACAAAAGGTACCCATTGCTACCCCATTGCGTTGCCAGTAGATCTCATCTCTGAATAAAAATACATTATTTTCTAATATCATAGTAAGTCATTTCCTAATTAATTCCACTTTACTGACATCAAAGTTTAAATCTTCTAGCTGTCTAGTGATACTGTCTATACCTGCTTCATTTGGTATCACTGTAAAAAGTGACACCACGTCTAGAGTAACTAATAAATATTCAAAAGAGATTTTTCCTCCATTGGTTTCTCTATATAAGCCTCTTACAAACTGCTCAGTATCTTTTAAGATATACTTAGATCTGTCTATAAGACAGCGTAAACTTTTCTCTAAGTAAATAGAAATGGATTCCGTGTGCCAAATGAAGCAGGTATTGACAGTATCACTAGACAGCTAGAAGATTTAAACTTTGATGTCAATAAAGTGGAATTAATTAGGAAATGACTTACTAAAGTATTAGAAAATAATGTATTTTTATTCAGAGATGCGATCTACTGGCAACGCAATGGGGTAGCAATGGGTACCTCGTGCGCTAACACTTATGCTAATGCAGTTTTAGTAGAATGGGAGGCTAAAAGTTTAGTCCATGGACCATATAGACACAATATTGTGTTTTTTCACAGATTTGTGGATGACCTCTTCCTCATTTGGAGGGGGCCATTTGAATTGTTGAAGGAGTTTCAATATTTTATCAGACTATCTCCTATCTAAAGTTTACCATGAATTGGTCTTCTGCAGAGGTTAACGTTTTGGATGTCTCCATTTCTAGGGACAGTGATCATAAGCTCAGCACCAAACTTTATAGAAAAGAATGCTATGTTAATAGTATGCTCAGCTGAGAAAGCATGCATCCCAGTTTTATATTCAAAAATGTAGTTCAAAACCAGACATTTAGATTACCATGGCTCAATGTACAGGATGAAGAGTTCATAAGGCAAGTGGAGAATGTAGAAGAAGAATTTATACAGAGAGGATATGAGACCAACTTTGTACAAAGGAACATAAGGGAGGTAGTTAAACTTAGGGAGGGTAGGGCTAAACCATTTTTTTCAGAAAATGTTAGCCCTACAACAAGGCAACAATGTAATAAGAAACATACTTCCCATAAATTAAGGATGTGCCTAAGCTATTCCAGGAACATCAGAGCATATACAAATATATTTAATAGGTTCTGGGACATCTTAATGATAGATGAACTAGTTAGTAAACATTTGGATACTAAACCACAGTTTACCTTTAAAAACAACAAATCTTTAAAGAGAAGGCTATGTACTACTAGAGATTATATTAGGGCACAAATTATGGGAGGGACCAAGGCTTGTTGAAACTGTCAATACTGCAAGTACATCTTAGAAGAGACTGATTTTATGCACCCAGATATGGGTGAGATGTTTTATTTTAGGATATCTGCAACATGTAATAGCTCCCATTTAGTTTATTTAGCTGTCTGTCAAGTGTGTTGCAAATTTTATGTAGGGAAAACAGATAGACAACTTAAACTCAGGATTACAGAGCATTTATATCACATTAAGAAGCAAAGTGCATATAATGCGTTAGCAAAATATGTTGAAGACATGGACATACATCACAATTTTAAGTTTTTGACAATAGGGAGATGTTTTGAAAATAGGAGGGGAGGTGATGTTAGAATAAGAACTGAAACATTTGAAGCTGAGTGGATCATAAGACTTAGGCCAGATGTAGGACATGGTCTTAATGACCATATCCCTATCAGACCAATACTCAAGGCACGACCCCTATGTGTTGTAAAGTTTTATGATTTTTAGATAGATGTATATGTATTATAATGTTTGTGTTTAATTATCTTTTTATATTTTTATATGAATTTTTTCATGTGAATTTATGTGAACACCCATATTTACATCTATGAAGTTTTGCATATGCACTTTATTGAAAAGGCTGTTCCATGACACAAAGAGATCACTTTAAAATGAATTACTATAAGTCATGTGATTTCATTCTACTGCTATAAAACAGGCGTTCTTTGTAATTGCACTTTATTCACCTGAGGAAGCTAACTGTGAAAGCACTTGTGTGTGTGTCGATCTGACTACAATTAAAACTGGTTTTGGAAACTGGAGCCTGGTCTCTACAAGTTTTTTTTGCCTTAATGTATAAAACATTAGTTACTTTGGTAACTGCTTAAGTATTATATATGGTCAAAATGGGTTACAAAAACTACAATTCAAGTTAAAGCAATTACATGACTTGTTATGCATATTTACGTATATAAGAAACTCATCATGCTTCCCCTTGATGTTCAATGTAGTGTATGTCATTTATGACAAGTTAAGACAGTAGTGTTATTATACACAAGCCCATGTTATTAAATCCTGTCTTTAATATCTAAATTCAGCAGACTGCTTAATTTTATATGATGATTATATATTTTATGTCTAGATTAACTAAAATCATACATTACATAACTATTGTGTTTGTGTGTTTTTTTTATCAAGAATCAACTTAATGAGCTAAGCTAAATGTTGGGAGACCATCAATATGTGTACATGTGGTTTAAAACAGCCCTTTTATTATATATTTAAAAAAACAAAACAAAAACATCATTGCCGCAAATCATCTCAGAGGCTCCTCAGAGCCATTAAGCATTATCGTTACTCTGTCTCCATTACCATAGCAACCTAGGAGCATCTGTTTTTGTTAATGTGTCGGTGTATTGCATACCAGAGGCTCGCAATGCACCTGAAGCAAAGCTTCACTTCACTGGAACTTCAAGCCTTAATTCCTTCCCTTTCAGCGGGGCAGCAGCCAGGAAAAGAACATAGAGCAAACAGATAAAAAAAAAAAAAAAAAAAAAAAACCTCCCAACAAGCCGCCACAACAAGAGACAACACACTCCTCCAGCCCTCCCACCTCTCACTCAGCAGATGTACAAAACAAACCACTCTCTGCCAAAACATCATAAATCACATTTCTAACCACCCCCTTCCCCTGGATCCAGGCTAAAACACCAAATGTCTCCTCCTAATACACAAGCATCAGTAAACCATGATCACAAGTCGCAACCCACAGCCTCCCAGAGCTGAAAACAGCAACACACAACAGCCACCAGACACAGTTGCATCCACGCACACCATATCAGGATTGATCAAACAGCACTAGAAGCTATGAAACCTGCCATAATTGATATTAACTATGTTTAGACAGAATAATAATGACATTTGTACTAGCTGCCAGACACAGCTGCATCCACTCACACCACACTAGGACTGATCAAACAGCACCTGTAGCAGTGACACCCGCCATAACCAACATCAACTACATTCAGACAGAATATTGATGACATCTGCACTAACTTCAGTGGCTCTGCTGGACAGAGGCACAGGGAACTAATCTAAGGGGGTGGCGAAAGCCAACACATTCTGTCTAGGCTTATAAATGCCTTTGGGCAGATAGCCTAGTACCTACCTATGAACCTATGCACCTAAGATCTTGCTACTATTATTTAATCAGGATATACATGACATTTCCAAATCATACTTTAACTGAAGAAGGCATTAGTCTCCATGACAGCATTTTTTTTCAAAACACTCTACTGTTACTGCTATTATATATGATGTTAATTTGTTACATTTGAGTCTGAACTCTGTTGAATGGTACCTTGTTGAATTAGTTAATTAATTACTTAAATTATTATAAGTAAAATCAATGAAAAATGAACAAGATAAGTATTCATTGAGTTCAAGTAGGGGGGTAGAAACTTCTATGTTTGTATTATATGTTGCTTTGTTTGGCTTATATATAATGTAAATAGTAACCCATCTTGACCTACCTTTGTTTGTGAAGAATTATTGAACTCTTTGAACATTCTGAATAAATCATTACTGTTTCTCAGTTGTTTAAGAATCCCTCCTTTTTTAAAATAAAAACCAACGTCTCGTAGATGCGTACCAAATATCCACAAACAGAAGTAAAAAGTCACAAGAATACCACTCACGAATAGTGCAGCAAAGATGAGGCGGAACCAGCCTGGATTAAAACAGCAAATGTAACATTTATTGAAAATGTCAAAAGTTGAGCGCTTTCACTCGCATCACTTTTCAATAAATGTTACATTTGCTGTTTTAATCCAGGCTGGTTCCGCCTCATCTTTGCTGCACTATTCGTGAGTGGTATTCTAGTGACTTTTTAAAATAAAAACAGATGACAAGTGATGTACCATATCAGTCGATACTTTGAGAGATGTGGTTGTAAGAGTTATTTTTTTTTTTGGGACAGTTATCTTGGAATCATTTTTTTGTTTCATTTCTAGAATCCGTCCAAGGATTTATTTCTTTTATTCTTTTAAGGGTAGGAGCCATCCATTCCATTTCTTCTGGGATAAACACTATGTTGTTTTTGATGAATATAGTAGCATCTTCTAAGTCATTAAAGGTTCTCATCTCATTGGCAAAAAATATTTTTATCTTGGCTAGAATGGCTGGCTGTGCTTTAATGTTGTTTTGTTTCAACAGTTTTATTATTGGACAGACTTTTTTATTTTGTTCTAGTATTCTGGAAGAATAGTCATTGTCACACCTTATCAGGCTTTGATTCTATTTTAAGGGTGATTTTCTCCAAGCAGATTTTAATATTAGTTCCTTGTCCAGAAATGAAAGAAGTTCTATAACTATGGATCTAGGTGGAGTATTTGTTGAGTTAGAAGAAGGTTTCCTCGGTGCTCTATGTGCTCTTTCAATTCCAAATGAAAGTCCCTCTTTCAAGTCTAAAAATTCAGGAATCCAGGTTGTTAAGAATGAAATAATGTCTTCTCCTTCAGTTTTTTTCAGGCAGACCAAAGATCCTTATGTTGTTTCTCCTTTCCCTGTTTTCTAAGTCATCTATTTTATTAAGCAGCCATGTATTCTGTTTAAGCAGAAATTCTTTTTGGAATTCTTCCTCTTTGATCTCCCTTCAATGTTACTTAGAGAAGTCTCTGTATGTTATTTTTGCATAATGTTGCTGTAATAGTTCCTTAATAGTGTCAGTCTGTTTTTGTGAATTTAATTTGAGATTTTCCAAGTCATTTTAAAGCCATCCATCTTCAAAGATAGTTCCTGTAAGGTAGATGTCATCAATTGCAATTCTTTTTTCAAAGCAGCATCTGGATGAGAATTTCTTGAGTTGTTCATATTCAGTGAATCAATATATCTCCAAGTTACTTGACAGGAACAATTTTGTATATCTCCACCAAAATCGATATTTATGTAGTTTAGTAGTTTATCTATAGATTTCTGATGTTTTAAACTTGAAAATAATAAAATGTTCCTATATTATTATACTAGTTTATGGAGCTCTCAAAATGTATTGCTCTCAGTTAGCCATCATGGGTCCACCACCCCCCCTATGTTTTTACATTTTCTTTTTTGATTCGGCCAAGAGAAGTGTTTCCCTTGGTTGAATCAGCCGTTCAACAATTTTAGCTATTGATATTACGAGATCGAGCTTTAGTTATTTGATTAACTAAAGCTTCAATGTTGTAATATCGATGCTAATACATACAGAAAGTCCATTAGATGAGACACTTATTTTTATGTCTAACTAGTAATAATTTCAAGTCCTTTTCTCCTCCAGGTGAAATACTTTTATTGTCCTGTCTTGAGAGGTGATTTCTTGGAGACACTGGACCCTTCTATAACAAAACCTCTTGTTCTGTCAAAAAATCATTTTCTCATGAAATGCTTAATTTCATTTAAAAATTCCCAGGAGTCTTTAATCTTATTATTTTAATGAGTATAACTCTAGGCTGCTTGCTAGTACCTCTCAATTATGAAATTTATTCTGAGATGCAGTCACCTAATATAGCAAGTTCCCTAACCAGATCAAGTGTTATATAATCCAGAGACAAATGTTCGTACCTACACCAATAAAAAGCGAACGACTCCACCAGAACTTTTTGTAAAAGACCTTAACGCCAAGTTTATTTAAGCAGAAACATGCGTTCAGCGTGTTCAGCGAAAACGCATGTTTCTGCTTAAATAAACTTGGCGTTAAGGTCTTTTACAAAAAGTTCTGGTGGAGTCGTTCGCTTTTTATTGGTGTAGGTACGAACATTTGTCTCTGGATTATATAACACTTGATCTGGTTTGGGAACTTGCTATATTAGGTGACTGCATCTCTGTTTTTTTCAACTGTTCCTGTGGTATCGTCTTCTATGAAATATATTCTGACAGAAAATCAACAATGAATCTCAATGCGTGAACTGCAGTTCAAGCCTTGCATGATACCAACCAGGGCTTCACTGAAACCTTAATGGAAATGCCTAAATATTAATTAGCATGGACCAGGGGGGCATATGCTCAGTTTCATGGAACTCATACTGCTACAGCATAGGAAAAAGCATGTCAAGGACTTGAAGCCTGTTACCCCATGTGAGAATTAAAAGCTGCACCATGTTTCTGTAAGGGAAATATCTTAACCATTATGCCAACCTCCACCAAGACCAATTTCTATTTCACAGTGGAATGAAGACATTGGAAAAACATTAACATGAAGAGAAAGGTGCAGAGGCATTAATATGATTAGCTGCTTGAATTTTCTGCAAAACTGTGCAGCTGAAAAATAAGGGTAAACCCAGGAAAGGGAGGAGACAGAAATGCATGACTTGAATGAGTAAAGAGGATAAATGGTCAGATCAGCTAATATACAAGTAGTTTGCTTTTCTTGAAAATATATATTTCAGCCATAGGAAAAAGGACTAGAGCAAAACAGCAGAACCTGATTTGCATACTTGTGAACAGAGGAGTCATACAGTTTGTTGGATTTTATGACTAAAATATAACATTTAAAAAAGTTAGGAAGTTTTCCTTTTTCTCCAACAAATGTCAACTTCAGATTCTGTTATAAGCAGAAGAGGATGTGGGAAAACAATCCCCCGCATGGAGCAAGTGGCTCTACCCTTTCCACATAAAATGCTATATATTATCATTTTTATAGCTTCTGGGAATGATTTTGCAAAAACTTTCTTTCTAGGAATGTAACTCACTCAAGATATGTGTGATCTTATGCCTTTTACATTAATGCAGTTTCATGGAATCCATATACATCTACAGGTGAATATATGCACTGGCACACATACCCAAGCTCATATTTATTTATTTATTTGTTGAGATCTACTGCACTAACTGAACAAAGCTGAAAATGGTAAAGCTGTGTAACATAAATCAGCTGCGGTCTTCTGGAACAGCATGGAAATATTTAGTTTCATTGACGTTTTATTAAAAAGGCATTTCTGGTAAAATTCCCAATGAGCATTATGATGCAGAGTATAATATAATACTTAACATTGTGAAGAAATTAGAGACTGTCATCTGTGCTAGCATGCCTGGCTGAAGTTTTATAAAAAATTCAGATTAACCTGTATAATATTACGCAAGCATGACTAGCTATGATATTGTAAATACATTTTTACATGTTGATTTATGATCTGTTTGAAGAGAATGTTATAAAGACTTGAACTATGTCATTTTACATTTCTAACTGCACATAGTTGTGAAGAGAGATTCTAAAGGCAAACTGTCTTAGATTTAGCTGATCAGCAGATGATGCCATTGGAATGTTGACAGTTGCTATGTGTTACTGCCAGAAACTGAAAGACAGGAAGAAACTTTTAGAAAACAGCTGTTGGTTGAATTTAAAAATATGAAATGAAAATTAGAACTGGAACAGCTGACAGTTAGGTTAGTCTATAAAAGAGCCTGCTGAAGACAGTAGTCAGTTGTCAGTTGAACTGTGCAATGGATACCCAAAAAGAAAGACTCACCAAGAACTGTAAATCTGCCTTTTTTCTGTTGCAGTAATTTAGTTTAGATCAGGGACAGTGTTCTTTATTTAGGAAACTATAACTAATCAGCTAGATCAGTTAGAGTTTTTTTCTGAATGTTGGATCTCTGTCCTACAGTATTGATTTAATTTCCCTGGTAATTGACTTCTGTTAGTTTATTGGGAATTACTGTTTTATATTTTTAATAATTTTGCTCAATATTAAATATTTTTATTAACTTACATTATGGCTGGACAATCAGTGCTTTTCTTTAATGATTTGAGAGTGCTTATACTTGCCTTGATAACTTTCCGGGCCATTCCGAAATCCTGGCTGCTTATTTCATTTTCTACTATTTGTTTTAATATTTAATTTTCATAATTGGACACCCCTTTAGAAGATTATGAAGACACTTTGATTGGTGGCAGCATTACCATATTATTTTGTGGAAGGGACACAGCTGGAAATCTGTGTCAGGCTTTCGCAAAAGTGTTTGGATGTGTGAGATTTAATTTATTTAAGTGTGAGTGTATCAGAGGTTTTAAACTGGGAAACATTGCTCTGAAGTATTTAATAAGGAGTTACATTAGGGGTGGACAGAAGTATACAGTCTAGTCTGAGATTATAGAGCATGCTCCTGTTGTGCTGTTAGGGGAAAATTGTAAAATATTACTCTTGTTTAAGTGACAGTCTCACATTAGAGTCAGTAGTGAGGACTGAAGCTCTTTAGGTACTGACCCAGGGCAGTGGGAAATGTCACATTATTCTGTGGCAGTTCAGTGGGATATTACCTGGACATCACATTAATTAATGGCAGTCCAGTGGGATATTAACAAGACGTCACAAACTTACAGAATGAATCCTTTTATGACAGGATAAATCATTTAAAATATATGCTTAGCTTTGAATTATATGTTAAAAGATTGTATACTTTATGTGGTTGATCTGTGTCTAAGAATGGGTCCCCTGCATTTTACTGAACATATGTTTGTCTGACAAATGCAGGGGTGTGATGTAATGTCGATGGTATGGATGCCAAACTGTGGATATGTCAATGGCATGGGATGTTGATACAGGTAAGTGGAGTTGGGTGTGTGTATGTGTGTGTGTGTGTGTGTGTGTGTGTGTGTGTGTGTGTGTGTGTGTGTGTGTGTGTGTGTGTGTGTGTGTGTGTGTGTGTGTGAGTAAGGGCTAGGGTCAGAGAAGAGTGAAGGATAGGTATTGTGTGTTTGTGTGTGTTTGTGTATTTTAGGGTAAGGGTTAGGTTAGGGAATAGTTGTTGTGTTGTTTGTGAATGTTTGCATGTCTAAGTCTGTCTTTTGTAGTGGCAAAATCATGGGAAGGTTTTAATAACATTAAATTGTAGGCTTAGGATTAGGGGAAAAGGCAGCATTAGGGTTAGGGGTTAGCACCCATTACTTAAGAGGGCACAGCCCCCCTGCACTACCTTTAGTAAGCAAAGTGTTATGGTCCGTGACTGGCAAATCCCAATGAGCTGTCAGAGCAATTCTGGCAATGGCAGTATAGCATTTGCAGTGTTAACTGACTCACTTTAGTGGTGTTTGTGTGTGTGTATGTATGTGTGTGTGTGTGTGTGTGTGTGTGTGTGTGTGTGTGTGTGTGTGTGTGTGTGTGTGGGAGGGGGGGCATAAATTTTACCAGCTCCTTGCTACAAATGTGGTAAGCCATGTGCTACAGTTTGAAAGGAACCATTACTTTTTTAAGACAGTCCTCCATATCTAGGGACTCAGATTGACATCCATTTGTGCTCCATGTATGGACTGTAGCAGCTGCTTGCTTAGAAATGTAGCAAGCAGATAAGATGACTTAGAAGCAGAGAATAGATTTTTTTCCTTCTCCCCAAGACCAGGACTTCAGAAATGTTGAGACTGTAGCAGTTGCTTGCTACAAATATAGCATCTTGTTTGTATAATTTAAAATGAGACAAGAGATTTTTTTCCCCAGGTTCAGGACATGAGAAATGAAATGCTTTTGCAAGGACAGACGATCTCTTTTTTTAAGGGTTGAGGGAGGTGTCAGACTGGGCACCAGAATAGCTAGCTACTCCTCTATGCTTCCAAATCAGTTCTAAAAATGAGCTTCATTATAATATGGCTGGTAAACCTGAAAATTTCCTCTTACCTCCTCCAACATTCTCTTGGTAAAATTTAGAAATTGCAAATGGCACAGCGCATAACTGCATAACTGCATGTTGCACACCTTTTGAAATGTTGGTTAATAACCCGGAATGGGAAATGTACTGTAAAACAATTTTATCAGTTATAATTTTGACATACATTTTGCTAGGGTCAGTGAGTGAGAAATGTAAGTACATGTGAACATCAGGTACACAAATACAACCGCATTATGATAAATATGCCTATAAATAACTGTTTCTTTAACACAATGGAAACACCATATTCATAAGAAGACTGATTTCAGGACTCTTAACTGACCTCAGTATATTTCTGCAGGAAATAACTTCAACATAGCTGAGGATGTTTTGCAACTTACTGAATATAAGTTCAGTACATTTTATTCCACGGAACAGAAAAAGTGAGAGTTTAATGCAAGGAAATAAATATAATTAGTATGTATCATGCAAGCATTAACTCTTATGATTTCCAAATATATGGTTGAAGGCAGGCATAATATTCTACATATTTAAGTCTTCATGCCAGTTGCATTCAAGAATGTGTCTACATGTGTTAACAGAATGAAGCATGAACAGTATGAATGGGAAGTATATGTAGTCCAGCATTATTATTACAACTATTAATACCGCTATCATTCATTTCTATATCAATTGCATTACTGTGAAGCAGCAAGCAAAACAGTGAGATGACTATTTTTGATTTATGGAGTAAATACTCTGTAACATACACTGTTTCCAAAATCATAGCTGGTTTTAGGCAACAGTAAATGCTGCAGTTGCTGTGAGGCCCCCTACCACAACAAGTTATCTTGTTTTGATATTTTGTCATGTTTGTCAAACCAATAAAAGCTGCTATGGAAATCTTGTAAAGTCAGGTGGGTAATAACTCTGATAGGATGAAGAAGCCTAAGGACTGGCAGAAGAACTTTAAAATTCAAAGAGAAATTGGATTGTAGTGACAGACGTCAGCACATGGGCATCTGTTTTGTCAAGTGGTAGGCTTCAACATTTCTTTAAAAATTTATACCAGTGACCTGGCCCACTTGATTAGGTAATCCTGATGGTAGGCATGCCCTCCACTTAAACATGCATACCTTAATCTGTTAATCGTCTTACTCCTTTTGGGAAAAAAAATATCAAAAGCAACACCTGTGCTTTTCAAAGCAGAAAGTAAAACAACTCCCTCTAATGGAACCACATCACACTGAAGCAATGCTTGGACAAAATTAAATATCTTGAGGCACTGACTCTACAAATATGAATACCAGAATTTCTAAAATACTTTCTGGATTTCCGAATCAACTTTCAGCTTTCTAGACAGAATGGGAAAATGGGTATGTGGCAACCCTGTCTGATAATTATGACTGAGGACCCAGTTCATTCAATGTTATGGAGTGGTCCTGCCACTTATTTCATATTGGTGAAACCAAAAGAAGGTTTCCACTAGAATCAAGGAACGTGTCAGGAGTATTCATAATAATGTTAAGGAGAGTCCTTTAGCAGTTCATTATAATGAATTTTATAAAGATGATTTGTTTAATTTAAAGGTTATTTTTTGAAGCAAGTTATTTCTAAGTGTATGTTAAAAGTAGGTACAATATAATGAGTGTGTGTTTGTTTTAAAATTTAGTACTTTAATTCCCTTTGGTTTAAATCAAATTTGTAATTGTAAGATTTTCTTAAGTAATTACGTGTGTAATTGTAAATTGTATCCTTCTTTGAAGGCTTTGAGAAGCAAGGTGCTAGGGGAATAAATGCATTCTGTGTGGACTACATTGTTTTATTTTATATTATTGGTGACCCCTTGAATTCACTAATTTTGCTTGAGACCTCACTAACTGCCTAGACAGCTGAGGCCTCCTGATTTAGTTAATCTTGTTAAAGACGTTTGACTTCCATTTTGCTACAGTGGTTCTATGACACTAGTTTTGTCTGGACCCATCTATTAATCTAGATGGGACCCTAAATTCAATTCTTTCTGTCAGACTCTTCAGTTCTTCCAGTCCTGTTAAAATCCCATCTCTGTTAATGCTGCTGGGGAAACACTGATTTTGTAGTGGCTCCATGGCTTTGTTTGCTCTGTAGAGGTTCCCAAAACTATAAAACTGACCCTTCTAGCCATTCACATATTAGAACTCATTAAGGTGAAACAATGCCTAAATTTGGGTCTATATTATAAGATGGAAAGTACATATGTGCAACTACATAAAAGTCAACACATAATGCACAAAACCTAAAAATAGCGAACGACCACGTAAGCGAATTTTTCCCTAGGGAAAAAACTTATGCAGCTGTTCGCCAAAAAAAATAATTTAACACCATAAACTAAACCTAACCTAACTAAATATACCAAATCCGAGATTGCACTATAGGGAAGGAAAGAGCAACTCCATAAAGTTGGCCAACTATCTCCTTGTCCTATGACATATTCATCGAATCGCTTAAAGGCGAGTCAATGAATATGTGTTGCTGTTCCTGTATTCGCTCAGAAGCATTTTCGTGCTTCTAATATAGACGCCCTAAATTGCTGTCTTACTCAGAAAACCACAGTATATTTAGTCAGTTGATTACTTGTAGTGTAACTTGCAACGTATTATTACCTTATCTTGTCAATATGAATAAGACAGTGGGTTTTGCTTAAAGTACTAGTGACGTTTGACACGTGATACTTTTGTTGCCTGTTTTGTTTTGCTTTACTGTAAGAGGAGTTCTTTATTACAAGTTGCTAGCTTCTTTTATCAGATTTTACTGAGTGTGCATAATATTTTATAGGCTAAGTAAGCAATACACGGCATTCTAAGAGTACAGATTTTTTTTTGGCTAGCATTCATACTAATATTGCTGTTACTGTATTGTAAGTAAAAGTTATTAATATGCATAATATGATGTATATGCCAATTACATTTAATGGAGGTATCTTTCGGGAAGAATGTTATGTTCCCACTGATTTAAACATCCTTACCTTGTTCAGGGTTGACTCAATGCATGTTGCTGGCTGTGATGCTTTGGTCAGTAAGAATGAGAAGATTATGTGTGTAACAGGTAATGCCATAAATAATGTTTTAAAACAGTGGGCTTGATGAAGTGGACCTTATTACAAGGTATGGGTATGGGTATGGGTATGGGTATGGGTATGAATGGTGGTGGAATAATTGTATACCTTGTTGTGGCACAAAATTTGTAAAAATAATCAGCCCCATGCTAGGCTATGAGTATGTAATGTGCAATGAAATATATATGTGTGTGAGTCACCTAAAATAGGTAAACTTTGTACTAAGAAAGTGGAAGAAATAGTTAAATGAGGAAGAAGGGAAAGGAAGATGGTGATGATGATTATGATGATGATGGAGAGTGTGGTGATATTGAGGGGGTGGTAGGATTATCTGGATAGGGTACCTGGGAATGGGGTGCTGGTGTAACGGCTACAATATACTGTGGTAACACAATTCTTTTGTGAGGCATATGACTGAAACTTGATGGGGATCCTTAAAATATTACCACTGGTCCTGTCCAGAATTAGATCAACTGGAGCAGACTTGTTCTAATGCTGTACTGACAAGGACTATCATCCCTCACCTCTGACACCAGGAAAAACTGTAGGTTTTAACCAGTGAAGACATTGGGTCACGTATTTCAATACTGTCCTTTGGATGAAACATTACACTGAGATTCCATCTGCCTGTTTTGGCAGGTAGGTATCAAAAGAGAACATGGCACTTGTCATTGAAGACCTCAGGTGATTATTGTTTGTGCAGATGAACATGTGCTCATATAGAGAGAGACACACAAATACATATACACGTGCATACACATACACACATACATACACACACACACACACACACACACACACACACACACACACACACACACACACACACATATATATATATATATATATATATATATATATATATATATATATATATATATTAGGAATGGTAATTTTGTTAATTTTGAGCAAAATGTTAAAAATGGTCTGAAGTTGACATTTTTTTTGTCAACAGAACAGATGGTCTACAACTGTTTTGAGATCGACAATCCTCAGAGTAGGGGAAATATGCCCTTACCCTGGTAACTGTGTGATCTTGGACCAGGTATACATAATTATCAAGGGTTGGTGGGTGCAGGGGAGCTTTCACCCCTGCAAAAATAATGTTTTTAATTTTCTTGTTCTGAAGTTAATTCTTGGAGCATGAGCAGAAGAATATTTCAGTCACTTGACCTAAAAGACTATATATCTCTATCTATATTTATTCCGTTCAGTCCACTCACTCTGCTCCCCTACCCTGTCCCCAACCCCCCCACTGTCTCTAACTTTATACATCACAGGCCACTCCTTCCAACCTCCTCATAGGCTTTAAGCCCCCCTGACTTCTTCACATCCCAAACACATCCCATACCCAAAACAACTAAAACCCTCCTGCATCTCACATCATGCACACTACTATTAATAACATCCCTAACCTTCTTTAACCTACTTACTCTCTGCCATCTCACTTCTCACAGCACCACACTACATCAACTAATCCCAACAAAAACTACAGCATACATATACCATAAATCATCCCAAAATTGTTACTCTGATATTTCACCATCACTCTTCATTCACAGAGGCACCACCACTTTCAAGACCAAACTGCATTTTAATATACCTAAAAATCAAACAATTATACATCTCATATGCATACTCCGTGCTTAACAACATTTCATCCACAATCCAAACCACTGTCTTCACATTATTATGCCAAAGTGGAGATATCCATCCAAACCCTGGACCCTCTCCCACCCAACATATTAACAACACTACATCACTCTTAGTGAAAACACCAAAAAACCTTTGCATTGTGACATTAAACATCCGTAGTATCTGCAACAAAGTAGCAGACTTCCATTCATGGCTTACACAGTATACACCTAATATAGTTGCTCTAACAGAAACCTGGCTGAAACCCCAGATATCTGACTCAGAAATACTCCCCCTGGATATAAAATATTACAAAAAGCTAAACTTCATAAGAAACGGAGAGGCCTGGCATTAATATATCGTAGCCAGTTAAACATAGTACCCCACCCAAAAATCATTCCCACTTTCAATAATATGAAAATCCTATTAGAATCACTATTTTTCAACAACCATAAACAAATATCTATTGGCACCATCTATACTCCTCCAAGTTCCAATATCCCAACACTGGAAGACTTCCTATCACGGTCTAACCACTACATCTCAAATTAAACTATCATCTTCTGACACTAATATAAATTGTCTTAAACTAACACAAAGCAACTCCACAAACTCCATCAATCTGTTCAAATTTACATGAATTATACACACCCTAACACACAGAACAATCTCCCTGAATCCACCCTAGACTGGATATTAGTATCCCACCCAAAGTACTACTCCAATCCCAACACCCTTCCCAACACCCTAAGTGACCACTTACCAGCCCTGGTACACAGACTATCAACCTCCTCTCCAAGCATTCATTCATACAAATATACCAGACATCTAGCTAATTTTAGCCAGTCTCACTTTTGCAACCTATTACAAACACTAAACTGGAACCCACTGAAATATCTTCCCTTAGATGAAGCAGTACATTATTTCAATAATGCCTTCCTAGATACCCTTAACTCCATAGCCTCCATAAGAAGAAAGAGAGTTAAACATAACCATGCTTCTTGGCTATCTAACTCAACCAAACAACTACTGATTAATAGAGGCCAAGCATGGCACAAATGGAGAAATGATAAGACCCCACCCAATGAAACCACCTTCAAAATACTTAGAAACAAAGCAAAACAGGCCATTAATCAGGACAAAAAGACTTACTTCTCCCAACAAATAAACACCCACAGTAATAATCCCAGACTTTTCTGGAAATCTCTCAACTCACTACTAAATCCTGGCAACACCCAAAACCCATTTCCATTTCCAGACAAAAGCCCAGTTGAAATCAGTGAAATTAGTAAATGCAGGCAATATCCCAACCCCCATTAACCCATCCATCATACTTCAAATCAATATCAGCTCCGTACCATCTTTTAACTTCCAACCTGTAGCAACCTCTCAAATACAAACATTACTTGGCAAATTGAAACCAGGCTCCTTATCCTCTGATAATATCCCCCCAGAATACCTCAAAATTAGTGCTAAGGCAATATGTTTCCCAGTAAGTATCCTTATAAACCAATCACTTGCAGAACACACAGTCCCCCAACTCTGGAAAAAAAATCAGTAATCACCTCATTTCATAAAGCTGGAAATCCTCATGACCTGTCTAATTTTAGACCCATTTCCATACTGTCCCCTCTATCTAAAATAATGGAAAAATGCATCCACAAACAACTGGTTGAATATCTAACCAGCAACGACCTACTATCCCCTTCACAACATGGTTTTTGACCATCCCACAGTACCTTTACTGCCCTAGTCTCCTTCATAAGTTACAACTCTAACGCCCTAGATAGCAACCTACTTACATCAGTCCTGTTATTGGATCTCTCAAAAGCATTTAACACAGTCTCCCACATTAAACTTATCCAGCAGCTCCACTCACTAGGTTGCTCTGATGCCACCCTAACCTGGTTCACTAGTTACTTGGAAAACCATCAGCAATGGCTGAATAACCTCTCGATCTTTCTCCCAAATAACATAGTAGTGCCCCAGGCGTCAGTCTTGGAGCCCTACTACTCAACATTTTTATAAATGACCTAAATAAAGTTACTACTGACTGCACTACCATACAATATGCAGACGATTCAACCAAAATCGGTACCTCCAATAACTTCTCTGACCTCCAAAAGTTAACACAAAAGGCCTTTACATCCATAGAACTCTGGCTAAACCAATCACAGCTATTACTTAACCCTAATAAATCTAAACTACTCATCTTTGCATTTAAACCTGTTCCCACAGACATTACTATATTCCCAATAGAGTTAGTAAATCAGGCCAAATTGCTAGGAATTACTATTGACAGCAATCTTAGCTTTGACTTGCATATTAATAACGCAATAAAAAAGACTCACTTCAAATTACGCAAACTTTACAGAAACAAACAATACTTAGACAAATCCATCTGAATAAAACTTTCAAAAAGTCTTCTTCTTCCAACTTTACTATATGGGTCTCCTATCTTCACCAATCTCCACAATTCTTTGCAACACAAACTACAGTCCTGTTATTATAAGACTGCAAAATTAACATCAGCCCAACCAAATCACACCCACCATTGCCAGACCACTAAAGAACTAAACTGGCTGGAATTTGAATATTACCTACATTACACACAACTTATCTTTGCCCATAATCTCGTTTATAAACCCGAGTGTTGCCCTGCCCTGAAAAACATCATTGAACCTTACGTCCCATCCAAAAATCTATGCTCTAACAACAAACACCTATTTAAAGTATCCAAACCTAGTAAAAGAGCAGGTAGCTGCCTCTATTCCCATTCCATAACTAAGCTGTGGAACACACTCCCATCATCAGTTACAGAATTAGATGACATAATCTCCTTTAAAAGAAACTAAAACAACATCTCACTGATAACCCCAGCTGCATATGCAACACATATCCAGAGCCTCCTTAATCTAGCAAAACTGTTTCACATAGCAAATATACTTATGTATATGTCATACTGTTACACCATATGAGTTATCCCTAATCTTTAGTATCCTAGTCCACACATCTATGCAACTATCTTAACACATTTTCTCTTCTCTGTCACTTCCTACTCTTAATACTACCATTAAATATATGCCACCTATAATCTACTTATTCCCACTACCTAGCTATAAGATTCTAACTATATCTGTCTTACCTTTAAGTTTAACTCTCTAATTCTATCTTTCCCTTTTCCTACCCCCCCCAAAAAAAAAAAAAAATGAGCTGTATTGTTAAATATTTCTAACTGTATAATTTTCCTACATGCTAACGTCCCATTGTTACTGTATTGTGCCTTTTTACAACATATTTGCTGTTTAGATAGTTTTCTGTATTATTTCACTTGCTTTATAATTATTATTTTGCTTCCTTACAAATTCATATAATGATTTTCATGTAACTTGGAGCTTTTCTCTCCGGGCCTCCACTGAAAATGGGCCTCAAGCCCAGTGGACTTTCCCGGTCAACAAATGTCAATAAATAAATAAATCTATCTATCTATCTATCTATCTATCTATCTATCTATCTATCTATCTATCTATCTATCACTAGCTATCTATGTATGCATATATCATAATATACACTTTCTAACCTCATCCAAGTATATGAACAATGCTAGTGGTTCTCTAATTATGTACAAAAATAACCCAAACACAATTCATGGCCCAAAGAAACAACTCCTCATACTCCAGTCCTAATTGGATTTTCCTAAAATTTCCAGTTCACAATAACACACCACTACTGATCGCTCTTACCACCTTCTTCATCCCTTCAAATCACTTGTCATTAGTATCTGAAATAACTGTACCAAAATGATTAATCATGATAGGTGACTTCCACTACCAGCAGCCAAACAAACTTGGAACTTTAACAACAAAACAAAAATTTGAGGATAAAAAGTCACGGTTTATCGCTTTCGTCTTATATATAAGTCATCATCAGAACCTTGAAACATGAAGTAAAAACACTTTATAAAGGAAATTCATAAATGCACCCCCAAAAACACCCAATCAGGTGTCAGGAACCACAAAAGCCTGGGAAAATCTTAAAGAGACATTAAGTACAGAATACATAACACTATTTACAACCTGTAAGCTCTTATTTTAAATTCACTGATGATAGAAATGTCATCATTAATCCCAGGCAAATGTGTGGTGTTTAATCTAAGTTGCCACAACATTTCATAGTGCAATAATTTATTCTTCCATTCCCCTGTAAAGGCAGCTCCTTGCACTTGTTCCAAAACAAAGAAACTTGAATCTTTTAAAACCTAGTCAGGATAGGGAATGCCTAGCAAGAGCACTCTTGCTATCAGCCTTCTGTATGCTATAAACATGCTGAAAGATTATTTTGTTGAAGGTATTGTTGGTTTTGCTTACATAAAAAAGTTGACATTGGGTGCAAACCTCAATGTATACCACCCTTTCAGAATAGCGATAAAACTTGCCCCCTTTTACATGTTTCATCATAATGTCCACTAGGGAAACCATATAATTGTTCTCAATGTAACAGCATTGAAGACATCTCACACATTTCAGAGACACAGGCAATCTGGAAATAAAGTCAAGACAACATCTCTCCAATACATTTTTGATGTTAGGCTTCCTTTTGTATGTAAATGTGGGCTAGTTATTAACCAACTGTTGGGTCCCTTCATCACAGGAAAGAACATGCTAGTTCTTGCAGATAATCTGCTCAATATTCTTAATATCCATGGAATACTGAAGCATCATGCACTTCACTTTTGATCAGTGAATTTATTAATGTCCTTCTGATTAAACCTTGTAGAATTCACCAAGCCGCCCTTTATAATAGCTGCATACCTCTCCATTCTCCCTTCCCATACCTTAGCTTGAGCAGTGTCCAAAAGGGAGATGGGATAGCCTTAGTCTAAAAACATATTCTTAAGGACTGAGAATCTATCTAGACAAGTGGCATCATTAGAAGTCAATCTAGAAATTCTGATGAATTGACTTTTTACAATTCCTTTCCTTTGGTAGAAAGGATGGCAACTTGTGAAAGACAAAAATTAATTGCAATAGGTAGGTTTCCCATTTACCTGGCTTTCTAAATAACCGTAACTTGTCCTTTGGATATCAGTATTCAGAAAGTTGATCTGCCGCACATCCAAATGGCAAGTAAACTTTAAATAAGTGGTACTGGACACCATCACCTCCACTAATGCCAACAAATCATAGGTGGTGCCCTTCTACACAAATAGTAAATTGTCCGGGTATCTGAAGTAACCCAAGCAACCACTAAATAATAGCACTTTAAAAAGAGTATCAAGTTCCCACCTGAGGAGGATTGCATTTGCAAAAATGGAGGCACATGCAGCCCCCATTGCTACTTCTGTAGATTGTTTGTAATATTCACCTCCAAAGGCCATGAAGCTGTGATTTAACACAATGTCCATAAAATTCACAAGTACTTGATCTTGATCTGAAAGGCCCCCAACTATCTGAACCCTCGTCATGGGGGATAACAAAAAATAGGCTTTGTACATCACAGGTAGCAAATAAAGAAATACTATCAACATTGATATGACATAATTTGTTCAGCACATCCCAGGAATCCCTAATAATATGCGGGAATGAGTGAAACATATTCTTCAGTTTATGATCTATAAACTTTACCAGTAGTTCTGTAATAGAGCCAACTGCAGCCACTATGTGCCTTAAAGGAGGGTCCTCAATGTTTGAATGCACTTTTGGGATTCTGAAAATTTTAAGAACCACTGGATTGGCCAAGGAAAGAAACTCATACAGTTTGTATTTAATGTTGTCAGATAACAGCAATTTATCAAGACCAGTCTTGATACTTCTATATGCAATAGATATTTCATTAAGGCAGACCACAAAGTAAGTTTGGGTGTCACCTAGTAGACTGCCCATATGTCCCTCATAATCCAGGTATTCCATAATCACTAAACAACCACCTGTGTCAGGCTTCATACATCTTATTTCTTTACTTGTAGTGATGACTTTTAGGGATTCCCTGTCTGAAGAAAAGAGATTATAGAACCATTTCTTACAGTTGGAATTGAGAAGCTCTTGAATCTCTTTCACATACATCTTCTTGAATATGTTTATAGTGGGGTCTAAGGGGGGATTGGCTAAACTTTTCCTTTTGAAGGGATTAGTCTCAGTTTGTAATACACCCTTATCACCAAACAACACCTGGAAATTCAAATTCAGAGGGAAAAGCTTCAGAGCCAATAAAGTGTGCTCCAAATTCACTCTGCTGGAAGAGATGAAATTAAATCCCTTCAAAAACAGTGAATGATGCACTTACCCAATGGGAAAAACAGTATAGTTATAGATATTAAAACCACAAAAAGAAATTATTTTTACAGTACTTTGACTATTGTTGTGGTCATCCACTTGACCCTGTTCCTCAACTGTGTTTACCACTTCTGGTGGTGCAATCCACCCCTCTGAGTTGCTCCTTTTCTTTGCTTGTTTCCATCCCGTATGCTGGCCTGGGGTTGGTGCAGATGATAATTGCTTTTTTGCAAGCTCCTCTGATCTTCGAGGGGGGTGGCCCTAAAGGGACCTTTTTGTCATGGCTTGCTACACAAAACTGATGGTCTCCTTCAAAAACTCAGTGAGGGGTGACAGTGACAGGTATATTAGTACCTCTACCAAGAGGTTTGGGGTAAACTGTCCTATTCTGGTAATCCAAATTGTCATGCTCCAACTTCCTGTCTTTCATTTGTTTCACCTGTACAACCTTCTGATTTGTAGAATGAAAAATCTCATTGAAGTGAACTTTGTGTTTGTAAAAATCCGAATCACTAATAATGGAGTCAACAAACTTTTTGATCTCCTCCTTGAGTTTATGCAGCTTTCTCTTGTTCCTTTTGATAATAAGCCAACAGATTTCCAACCCAGTACAGTCAAAAAATTCCAGGAGCTCATAATGAAAAGGGGGATGCTCAACAACACCCTGTGGAAATTTCCAGTCATAGTCCCTTTGGGACATGGCCTCTTTTCACACTTTCCCCCAAAAAACATTGTCAAGCTGCAATGATTTAAATTCAAACAAACTTTTCTCTAATGTTTGATTCTGCTGTTGGAGTGTTAAATATTGTCCATCAGCCAATTAAATATATTCCTTACATGGACCAAATTCCAAATTGTTCAGCCATCTGTTAACTTTAGAACTGGATGTAAAATCCTGGATACCTCCAGAGGGCTGACTATGTGTATTTCTGGAAGGAACTACTCTCTGTGCAGGTGTAATAATATCTCTGCTGTTCCAAGTGTTGAAACTCTGGGTGTGTTGTGATAAAAGTTGTGGAAGTTGCTGAATCAAGCCTGTTAAATTGCCATGTTCCATATTAGAAGAAAATGAACCTCCATGGAATAGCTCCTGTGAGTCATTGGCTGACATAACCGGGGAACCATACAGAAACATTGAACAGTGGACCAAGGACACAATAGTCCCAGATTAGAAATAAAAGCAATGTCCAAAGTAGGCTGAACAATTGT
This sequence comes from Protopterus annectens, assembly GCF_019279795.1. NCBI lineage: Eukaryota > Metazoa > Chordata > Ceratodontiformes > Protopteridae > Protopterus > Protopterus annectens. The sequence goes on from NC_056739.1 coordinate 469,647,517, forward strand.
TTATTATACTGTAACTAAAAAAAATTAAGAATAAAAAGTATGCAAGTGCTTCCATGGTCTCCCTGCTTCTTCAGATAATAAATTTTGAGTAAAGAAGAGTAACAATATTTAAGAGTCAAAAAACAATCAGATCACACAAAATAAACCAGAACCAATAGAATCAGTGAAACAAAGGTCTGCTCTTAACAGTTTATTTTAAGGAGATACACTTATTTAAACCAGGATCACAACTGGCTTTCGAGTCTACTATTCACCATAGTTAATTAAACTCAATTTTATTATGTAGATCACCTTCTCTGATATCAATCCTTAGTAAACCAAAACCAAAAACTTAAATGAATGTTCAGCACTATTTTCTACCACATGTTTTGCGAATGCACTAACAGACTTCTTGTTTCTAATGTCATTACAATGTTCTAAAATCCTTTCTTTAAGTGTATGATTCAGTTTCCCTATATAAAACCCTGCACAATTCCTACACTGTGCTAAATAAACCAAAATTCTGGACTTACAATCTGCATAGAAATTAAAATAAATACACTTCCTTGACCTCGGATGTTTAATATAGAGGGCCCTCCAGAGCAGCCCCTCCTGAGGCAGCCCCC
>NC_056739.1:469655621-469690621 GCF_019279795.1 Protopterus annectens
CACACGCTTGCAGAATTGCACACATGTACAGACACATGCATGCATACTTACACAGACACACACACATGCACACTTGCGCACACACACACACACACACACACACACACACACACACACACACACACACACACACACACACACACATGCATGCACACTTACACAAAATCGAAAAACCACTTGGATCCAAGCCCAATAGTAAAATGTGGCTCAATAACCAACGTTTTTTTTAAAAAACAATTTTTTTATTTATACTTGTAAGTGCTTTTGAAGGGGTCTCTGCCCCAACTTCTAATTTTCCAAAAAACACATCTTTTATATACCAGCCCAATGGGTAATAATTCAATTATCCTAGTCAATTACATTCTTAAAAGAACTATGACTACCTAAAATTAAAGCTAGAGAATATACTTCCATTATTTAATTCACTATATACATTTAAACCACATGTAAACCATATTTTACTTAACAGGTAGTAACATCCTAAAAATATTAAAACCTATACAAACATATCAATAACAAAAAACAGTTAATAGTTTATTAAAATAACCTAAAATAGCTTAGAATAGCTAACATATTTTGCAAACTTTTATATATATATATATATATATATATATATATATATATATATATGTATGTATATATATATATGCAAAAGAATACTGTTGGTAATGAGGAAACGAACAGCCCAATCTACTTCTTTAACATTTTCATTCAATTTATTTTACAGAACTTCATCAGAATTGCACCCATAAGACAATACACCTACTTAAATACCATACTCAAATAAATCACATGAGACAAATAACCAATGAAATCATAACTTCATCTAATTAAATATTATATAATATAATATATAATCTTGTAAAAACCACATAAAAAATGAAATATTTACACATAATAAATAATATAATGTATATATATGTATATGTATATAATTAATATCTTTGTAACTGTAAAAAACATTTTATACTAATCATATAGTTTAAATCAGGTGATTGGTCAGCATTTAACAAAATCTGCCACATTGCTTCTTTACACTCTAAAATAGTTTTAAAGTCTCCACTAAATATAGAATTGTCAACCCTTTCCAAAATAGAAAAGGTGAACTTCTTAAACAAAGGGCAATATAAAGAATGCTTAGCCAAAGCATTTGAAGTGTCTTTTTTCTGAATAGCCAAATTGTGCTCATAAATACGCTTATTCAAAGCACGAATGGTCTTACCAATATAAAAATGTTCACATGAAACACATTGCGCTATATATACTATATTGGTAGTCTTACAATTATAATGCCCCTTTATCTTAATGGTCCTATTGTCATGTTTCAACTTGATGTCAGAAGTGCCACTGATAAACCTGCACTGTTTACAAGATAAACAAGGGAAGGTGCCCAAAACTAAATTACAAGTGGACACACAATTCCTGTTGCCCCTCTCTAAAATCATCTTTATGTTGGTTACCTTTTTATACGTAAAGGACGGACTATTCCCTATAATATGAGCTAAATCACTGTTGCCTAAAATAATCTTCCAATTGTCAATAATAATATTTTTGATGATTGTCATTTCATTAGTGATAGGCAAAATAAAGGATAAACTGTGTTTGTTGACTCTCTTAACTAAAGAATCAACACTGTTAACAACAGTTGCTCTTGCATGTTTCAAAATAGGACATGCTTTGTTTTGCCTTAAAACAAAAACCTCTTTCATAATCCTGTTTAACCAATCATTAGTGTATCCCCTGTCAAGGAAAAACTGTCTTAATCTGACACTTTCGTCTAAAAAAATATAATCACCACTAATCAACTGACTTAACCGTATAAACTGACCTTTCACTACACCCCGTTTCATGTGTAAAGGGTGTAGACTGTCAAAATGTAAATACTGGTTGACAAAAGTGGATTTTCTGTATATACTACTGTGAAAACTAAAATCATTATGATTAATAGTTAAATGTAAATCCAAAAAATTAATACTTGTACCAAACTCTCCCAAAGTGAAATTTAAAAAGGCAGTAGTGGAGTTCATGTCATTTAAAAAAGATGTAAATAAATCAAAATCACCACTCCATAAAAAAATCAAATCATCAATATACCTTCTATAAAATTTAATATGTTTAGCCAAATGATGTGTCACCAAAAATGTATTCTCCCATGTAATCATGACAAGATTTGCAAAACTCGGTGCAACACATGCACCCATGGCAACCCCTGATGATTGTTGAAACATGACAATAGGACCATTAAGATAAAGGGGCATTATAATTGTAAGACTACCAATATAGTGTATATAGCGCAATGTGTTTCATGTGAACATTTTTATATTGGTAAGACAATTCGTGCTTTGAATAAACGTATTTATGAGCACAATTTGGCTATTCAGAAAAAAGACACTTCAAATGCTTTGGCTAAGCATTCTTTATATTGCCCTTTGTTTAAGAAGTTCACCTTTTCTATTTTGGAAAGGGTTGACAATTCTATATTTAGTGGAGACTTTAAAACTATTTTAGAGTGTAAAGAAGCAATGTGGCAGATTTTGTTAAATGCTAACCAATCACCTGGTTTAAATGATATGATTAGTATAACATGTTTTTTACAGTTACAAAGATATTAATTATATACATATACATATATATACATTATATTATTTATTATGTGTAAACATTTCATTTTTTATGTGGTTTTTACTAGATTCTATATTATATTATATTATATAATCTTTAATTAGATGAAGTTATGATTTCATTGGTTATTTGTCTCATGTGATTTATTTGAGTATGGTATTTAAGTAGGTATATTGTCTTATGGGTGCAATTCTGATGAAGTTCAGTAAAATAAATTGAACGGAAACGTTAAAGAAGCAGATTGGGCTGTTTGTTTCCTCATTGCCAACAGTATTCTTTTGCATTTGGATTTTCATCAGTTACTTGGTTTGTTGTGATATAGATACATATATATCTATCTCTCTCTCTCTCTCTCTGTATATATATATATATATATATATCTATATATGTATATGCAAAGACCTCATTGTGTGTGTGTGTATATATATATATATATATATATATATATATATATATATATATATATATATATATATATATATATGTTATAAAACCAGATTCATTTCAAATAACCAAATTATTAAATTATCATACAATCTTACTTAAAATAGAAAATCTATACATATCTATCTAATCACATAATGCCACTTTTTATAGCCCAGATTGCAACATACTGCTATTATATGAAAAGCAAGAATAATTTTTATGTAAGTATATATTTCTATTATTAGATAGACGAACTCTATAACGAGCTTAAAACTACCAAAATTACTAAATACATTCCACACTAATAAAAGAATCCCAATATACATTTTTTGTCAACTACTTAAGGCTTTGAGTTTCAAAACACTTTTAATTGAACCATACTCATTTAAGCCTGGAGGTATGTATGCTGCAGTTCTAATCTGCCACATCAGCTCACTCTCCTCTAATTTTAACTGCCATGGCCCCCCTCTCAAATCAAATTTAATTTGCTGTATAACAATAAATGAAAACTTATGACCGGGGTTTTCATTGACATGCTTAGCTAATGCATTTAGGCTGTCACCTCTATTAATGCAATATTGGTGCTCATAAATTCTTTGCCTAAATTTTCTCTCTGTTTTTTCCAATATAGTATAATGTACATGACTCACAAATTGCAAGATGCACTACTCCCTTAGAGTCGCAATTAAATGTTCCATTTATAGTGTATGGCTTGCCCCTAATTATTACCTGTTTGCCCAGTTTTATGAACTTACATTGCACACAAGCCTCACACTTTCTCATCCCCAAATTCTTCTTATTACTGCTCTTCTTCTCTAGAAGGCACTTCAAATTTGGCCCTCTTCTATACGTAAATCTTGGGTCTGAGCCTAATTTCTTACTCAACTCACTATCTTCTAATATAATAGACCAATTTTTAACAAAACTTTCTTTTATAATCCATAGAGTATGTGAATAAGAAGTTGAGACTCAAGCTACTAACTTGTGCTGTCAAATTAAAGCTCTCTTACGCAAGCTTTGCAGTAGCAATGCTATTGTTACTGTTACCTAATAAGGGGTTAAAGTGTCCTGATCTTCTCTTGGCTTTCACCTCAACCATAATCTCATTAACAAATATTTCAGGGTAGCCTCTCCTGGTGAACATCATTTTCAGAAGTTCACATTCCTCCATAAAATCAGTGTTGTCCAAAACCATCCTTGCCGCCCTAACCATCTGTCCCTTAACTACCGCCCCCTTCTTACCATCAGAAAATGATGTTCACCAGGTGAGGCTACCCTGAAATATTTGTTAGTGAGACATGCATACACGCTCATGCACAAATATACACACATACATGTATGCATGCACACATGCAGAATTACACACACACACACACACACACACACACACACACACACACACACACACACACACACACACACACACACACACACACACACACATACACACACACATACACTTGCCATGCAGACTTACATGTATACATGCATGCACACCTAGACCCATGCACACATGAAGACACACTCGCACACTTACACATGCACACATGCATGCACATGCTCACACATTTGCATGTACACTTACACACACAAACACATGCACACTTACAACACACATGCAGACTTACACACATGCACACACACTAACACACACAGACAGACTTACACACACACATGCACGCACATGCACACATACTTCCACACTTGCACACATGCACATTCACATACATTTACACACACGGACATGCACACTTACACACATGAATGCACACTTACAGACATGCTCACAGGCTTACACACATGCATGCACACAAATGTACACTTAAACACATGCACACAGACACTCACACTTACACAACAAATGCAGTAATGCATGCATGCATGCACACACATGCACTCTCACAGACACCTATGCTTACACACACACACACACACACACACACACACACACACACACACACACACACACACACACACACATGCATGGACACTTACACGCAAACTTACTCTCATGCACATATGCACACACACTTGTAAGTGTATGCATACACACAGACATGCACATTTACAAACATGAACGCACACTTACACACACCCTCACAGACTTACACATACATTCATGCACACACATGTACACTTACACACACACACACACACACACACACACACACACACACACACACACACACACACACACACACACATATGCAGACATGTGCACACACTTACACACACATGTACACTTACACTCACATGCACAATTACACACACATGCATGCACACTTACACTTACACATATGCACACACTCGCACACACACACACACACACACACACACACACACACACACACACACACACACACACACACACACATGCACACTTACACACACAAACACACACACACACACACACACACACACACACACACACACACACACACACACACACACACACACACACACACACACACACACACACACATGCACAGTTACACACACATGCACACACATGCATGGACACTTACACGCAAACTTACTCTCATGCACATATGCACACACACTTGTAAGTGTATGCATACACACAGACATGCACATTTACAAACATGAACGCACACTTACACACACCCTCACAGACTTACACATACATTCATGCACACACATGTACACTTACACACATGCACACAGCCACACACACTTACACACACAAATGCAGTAATGCATGCATACACACACACACACACACACACACACACACACACACACACACACACACACATGCAGACATTGCAAACACACACATGCATGTACACTTACACACATACATGCATGCCCAATTACACACACATGCACACTTACATGCACACTTACACACACACTTACACACTTGCACACACTAGCACATACTTACATTTACACACACATGCACTCACACATGCATGGACACTCACACGCACACATACACTCATGCACATATGCACACACACTTGAAAACGTACGCATACCCACAGACATGCACACTTACACACATTAACACACACTAACACACACATTCATGCAGACTTACACACATGCATGCAAACTTGCACACACATGCATGCAAGCACACTTACAAAAATGCACACATACACATGCATGCACACTTACACACACACACACACACACACACACACACACACACACACACACACACACACACACACACACACACACACACACACACACACACACACACTTACACACATGAATGCACAAATGTACACACACATACACACACACTCACGCATGTATGCACACTTACAAACCTACCAAACCAAACAAAGTGAAAAACAATGTACCACAAAATGCAGCAGGCGTATGCAAAAACAGAAAACTCCCACAAAACAAGCAGCTAAAATTGTGAGCCTTTATTGTGAGCGCTTTCATAGAGGTCAATGCCCCCACTTCTTCAGACAACTTGCAAACGTCATTTACAAACATTATATATGTTTAATTGACATCCTTGATTATTTAATTATTTCTCTAATTGGTAATTTACTGCTGCTAAAAACCTAAAATAAAAACGTATTAGAACGCTACTATTTTAAATGTTGGCACAACATATACATTGTTTAGACAAATACCTTCCTTAAAAAACTTATATACATATATATATATATATATATATATATATATATATATATATTATAAAAATATATATTAAATGAAAATATAAACAACATTAAAAATAACTAGCAAATACCTATTATTTATTTTTTATACACCTTTTCCATATTACAATAGCTCAACCATTATCTACGTAATGCTTTAAGCTTTAAAATAATTTTAATAGACATATATTCATTTAATCCAGGAGGGGAATGTGCTGAGGTTCTTATTTGCCAAAATATTTCTTGTTCTTCCAAGTTGAGTTGCCAAGGCCCTCCTCTTGGATCATGTGGAATTTGTTGTAACAAAGAATATGTAAATTTATGTGTTGGGTGTTCCATAACATGCTTCGCTAAAGTGTTATTGGTATCCCCCTTGAGTATACTATACTGGTGTTCATATACTCTTTGCTTAAACTTTCTTTCGGTTTTCCCGATATAAAAAGACGAACATGAGTCACAAATCCCAACATATAGCACACCTTTTGATTCATAAATGAATCTCCCATATATACTGTATGACTTATCCCTTATCATAATGGAAATCCCTGTTTTAATAGACCTACAATATGAGCATGCTCTACATTTTCTCATTCCTATAAAATTAAGTTCAGTACCCTTCATACTTCTGATATTTTTTCTTTCTACTATGCTTTTTAAATTTAGGCCCCTTCTGTAAGTAAACTTGGGTCCTATAGCCAATGTTTTACTAATTACATGATCCTCTGATATGATGGCCCAGTTCTTGATGAAAATTTCTTTAATCTCCCTAGAATCAATTGAGAAAGTGGACAGGAAATTCAAAGTAAGGTTATTATTTTTACTTAATTGACCCCTATTATTAATGCTTTCTTGAGATGGTATATCAATACTGTTTAAATCCACCTTATTATAAACAAGGGTCTTAAAATGTCCAGTTTCCCTCTTTGCTCTAACCTCAAGAATGATGTCTGACAACAGGCTATAAGAATAGCCTCTCTTAAGGAACATGGTTCTCAATTTTTCTCATTCCTCAAGAAAATCATCATCATCAGACACCATCCTTGCTGCCCTTAACAACTGACCCTTAACCATAGCTTTCTTTTGGTGGTAAGGGTGACAGCTAGAAAAATGTAAAAGGGCGTTTGAGTGTGTAGGTTTTCTATAAATTGTAGTTTTATACTGACATTTACTCCTATCCTTTGTTACTTTTACATCAAGGTATGTAATGGTGTCAACACCAACATGGAAGGTAAATTCTAGGAAGTCAGTCATTGCAGTAATATCAGTTATAAATGTATCTATAAGCTCAACTTCCCCCCTTCCAAATCAGACCCATGTTGTCTTGATAGCGGGTGTACCAAAGTACATTCTGTTGGAACAATTGGTTCTTAAACTGACAAGATCATTCCCAATGGGCCATAACGCTATTAGCAAAGCTGGCCCCACACGGTGACCCCATGGCCACCCCTGTATTTTGTAAAAAAAATCTCTTTATTAAACATAATGTAATTATTTGATAGCACAATGTCAAGCAACGTCTCCACTAAATACACTTTATTATCCTCAGCTTTGTGATGGATCATGAACTCCCTTCTCCATGAAATACCCAAGGCTTGAGGGATAACAGTGTATAGATCTTTTACATCAATGACCACAAAAATGTATTTGTCATTGAATTCTAACTTGTTTATATTTTCCAAGAAGCTCCAAGAATCCTGACATAGTTGTTGTTCCTTACATAATAATGGTTTTAAAATACTATCTATAAATTTGGCACATGCATAAGTTATCGAACCTCTGCTGTCCACAATGGGCCTGAAAGGGGGGTCCACTAAATGTTTGTGTAACTTCGGTGTGCCAAAAATTATTGGGATTCTAGGAGCCAGCATAGACAAATACTGGAAGGTGTCTATATTTATAGACCCTTCCAAAAACAGGTAATTGAGCATTCCCCTAATTATTTTGTAGGCAGTGTTAACTTCATTAAGACTCACAAGAGTGTAAGTGTCAGAACTCAAATATTGGTACATTCTTCTTTCGTATTCTAATTGGTCCATAAACACCAATGCACCCCCCTTGTCTGGGTTCATAACTCTAATATTGCAGTAGTTCAACAATTTTATAAAATCCATTTCTTCCCTAGTAATATTAGTTAAGACGGATCTTTTTACTTTTCACATCCAGTAATGTTCTTAGATCACTTTCACACATTTTTTCAAAGATATTTAAAGTGACTTGTAGGGGGGGGGGTTGAATACACTAGATACCCTAAGTGTGTTAGTTAATGAAGAATTAGAACCCATTAACACTGCCAAGTTCAATTTGCAAACATACAATTTAAGGTCCACTATAGTTTTTACAACATCACCCCTTCGATCGGGGACAAAAGACAAGCCATTGGCAAAAAAATTAGTCATATTCTGTTCTATGTTAAGAACAGTATAATTAAAGATTTTAAAGTCACCTTGTAAACTAAGAAGAATATTAAGTCCTTCCAGTTCATTTGTTGTTATCTCCTCCTCTGGCTCTTTTGATTTTGGCATTGGTTCTTGTTGCTGTCTGAATTGTTGTGTCTTACCCCACTGCCCCTCCGAAAACCCTGGTCATCATTTGTACTATTTTGATCGTTATTTTTCCCCTTGCCATAATGTGGACCCTGGCGTTGAACATTATTATTTCTAATTCTTTCACTACGACACAGTGTTGAAGACTGCGTATTCGTGTTATGAGCCCTTGAGTCATTGCCTTCGGGTGTTGTATCAGTCTCATAGTTAAATGAGCCCTGGGGTAAATTCGTATTAGATACCATTGGTGGTGGGGGATATGCTTTTTTGTTGGCATACTCTTTCAGATCCCTGTAAATTTTCCTTTTCTTATTTAACAACAGCTTGTTCATTGTGGCATCAATGCTAGTATATATCCTAGCATAATTGTATTTGTACTTAATGAAATCACTGTCACAACAAATGGCATGTTCTAAAACCTCAAGTTCAGTTTTAAGATTATTTATCTCCCCGTTGTAAAAATTACTTAGAGCATGCAAAAAGTCAAAGCCTTGTTTATCAAATAAGGCTAATAATTCTTGATGAAAATTTTCAATCAACCCAAAAGGGTACCTCCACTGTCGCAACCCCTTGGGAACAATCTTTTTTGAAATACATTCATGAAAGTACGCCGTTTCCAATTGCAATTTATGGCATTTAAACAACTTCTGATCGAAACTATTAAGCAATTCAGTGATGTTACTCACCGTTGCATTGTATTCATGCCCTTCTTCATTGATCGCTATATTGCTGAAAAAAATCCTTGTTTTTAAGAAAATGCGACATGGAGAGAATACCACTGTTGGGGGGTATAGGTTGAGAACTACCCGGTCCATTCACTGGCATGTTTGTAGGTGTAGACCCAACATTGCTTTGTCTTTGCTCAGCAAATCCATTTCCGTTAGGTGTACCATGAGCCGTTCTTACTTGACCATCATTAAGAGGTGGAAAAAAAGGTTCTGATTCCGGATTCAATCTAGTCAAACTCCCCTGAGTCCTAACTTCCTGGTCAAGCTTCTGAGAAAGAGCATCAACTCTTCCTAATAAAACATTAACCAAGGCAGTCAAATTCCCAATAGCATTCACTTCTGGGGAAATAGTAGCAGGAACCTCAACATTTCCATTTTGCTGAGAAAATAAAGACTGAGAGCTGCTTCCATTTTCACTTGCCATAGGACTAGACTACCAAACCAAACAAAGTGAAAAACAATGTACCACAAAATGCAGCAGGCGTATGCAAAAACAGAAAACTCCCAAGAAACACGCAGCTAAAATTGCGAGCCTTTATTGTGAGCGCTTTCATAGAGGTCAATGCCCCCACTTCTTCAGACAACTCGCAAACATCATTTACAAACATTATATATGTTTGGGTCTGGAACGAAGCAAGTGTAAAACAGTGTAGTCCACAAAATATAGAAACGAATAAAATCAGCAAAGTTTATTGTCCAACAGATAAGCGCTTTCGCTGTAAAAGCTTCTTCAGATTTTTAACAAATTATCAAGCATTGTTCCAAATATATACAAGCCCTTAAATCAGTTGGCCTATCAAATAGATTAAATGCTAATCAGCATCTTAAAGGGAAAAAAACATTTGATAAGGCATAATATACCAAAAATATTTATATATGCATAAAACGTATATATAAAATTCTACTAAAAACACTTGATCAAACAATAAACACAGAAAAATAAAAATCAACAAAAAGTTATATATATGTATATACATATATATGCATGAGTTCCCAAGGAATGTAACCAAGAAACACATATGTATATATATTTTTCATCTAACATTCTACGTTTCCTCAACCTAGGTTTAATTGAGGCTCTTTCATTGAGTCCTGATCCACTATCTGCTCTCAATAAAACTATCCAATCACTCTCCTTACTCTTTGTGTGAGTCCTGATGTCACCTCCCCTCATGGTTGGAATTATAACCTCAAGAACCCTAAATAAAATCTTATGCATATTCCCAAACGAACTAACATGCTTCACCAAAGCATTATGGGGTGAGCCCTTTTTAATATGATAAATATGCTCTCTCACCCTGTCCCTAAGGGGGCGATTGGTCTTACCTACATAAAAGGATGAACAGGACTGACAGACAGCTAGATATACTACATGACAAGTCATACAATTAGCATCAACATTCATGTTGAAAACTACCTGTAAATCTGGATGCAGAAAACTCATGATTATTGCAGAGAGGGTATAATGTTAACGAGGTTAATTCTTATCTAGGAGACACTCATGAGCTACGTCCCACAGAAACAACACCATATTTTGGACCAGTTAGCTCGAATGATGTTATTGACAATGGTAGAGTTCAGTCTTGTGTTAAGTTCTCGACCTCCTTCTCATCAGATCATTCTGAAGTTAGGGAGATCATCACAAAGTATTGGAGCATCTTACAGGTAGATGGTGATCTGAAGGATATAGTGGGTGACAAACCCCGTTTTTTGTTTAGGAACAAGAACAACCTGAAAAGGATGTTATGTTATCCAAAGTTTGAAAAGAACTTTAGGACAGTTGGCCATACTAAACCATGTGGTCACTGTAATTTCAGTTCCTTCATAGATGTCAGCATGAGTTTTCTGCATCCAGATTTACAGGTAGTTTTCAACATGAATGTTGATGCTAATTGTATGACTTGTCATGTAGTATATCTAGCTGTCTGTCAGTCCTGTTCATCCTTTTATGTAGGTAAGACCAATCGCCCCCTTAGGGACAGGGTGAGAGAGCATATTTATCATATTAAAAAGGGCTCACCCCATAATGCTTTGGCGAAGCATGTTCGTTCATTTGGGAATATGCATAAGTTTTTATTTAGGGTTGTTGAGGTTATAATTCCAACCATGAGGGGAGATGACATCAGGACTCACACGGAGAGTAAGGAGAGTGATTGGATAGTTTTATTTGGAGCAGATAGTGGATCAGGACTCAATGAAAGAGCCTCAATTAAACCTAGGTTGAGGAAACATAGAAATGTTAGATGAAAAATATATATACATATGTGTTTCTTGGTTACATTCCTTGGGAACTCATGCATATATATGTATATACATATATATAACTTTTTGTTGATTTTTATTTTTCTGTGTTTATTGTTTGATCAGGTGTTTTTAGTAGAATTTTATATATACATTTTATGCATATATATATATATATATATATATATATATATATATTTGGTATATTATGCCTAATCTATTTGATAGGCCAACTGATTTAAGGGCTTGTATATATTTGAAACAATGCTTGATAATTTGTTAAAGATCTGAAGAAGCTTTTACAGTGAAAGCGCTTATCTGTTGGACAATAAACTTTGCTGATTTTATTCGTTTCTATATTTTGTGGACTACATTGTTTTACACTTGCTTCATTCCAGACGCATTCGTTTTTTGGGTTATTTACATTTTCCCCGGGATTCATGAAGCTTGCACCAGGCGCATGCATAGCGTAGGCGTTATAACACCAAATACGGCCGCCGAGCGATTCAGGTACGATCCAATTCCACGTGCACTTCCGGCGTATGCCAGATCTGCGCATCCCCTGGCGTAGGTATGCAAATCACCCCATGTGCAGTGTTGCACCATGCAAATGAAGGCATAAAGCGATTCATGAAGTGGTGCAGGCATAGCGTAAGCCCACGGTAATGTAAACCAAAAAACACGGTTTACATTTTTCCAAACATAACATCAGAGTTATGGAAGAGGGCCAGACCCAGGTATCACAACGTGAACATATGCCAATGGTGAAATACACAGCCAATGGCATAAGAAAAGATGCATAACACGTAAATGACAACATTTAATGTCATGTCCACAGTAACGCACAGCAGAACCGCAGGGCATGTGTGCGGAAGCTGTAACATAAAGAAATAATATAAAAATGTCATAAAATCGCAACATAATAGAAAGCAGGTTTACAGCATAACACACAATGGTAGGCATGGAACACCACAACCAAGGTGCAAGGGTTGCTAAGGGCTTGCGATAGTGTTCGGCGCGGTAACTATGAATTAGTAGTCAATGCCATGCAAATGAGGCAGATAATACTGAATCGCAAATGTCCCGCCGGAGGAAGGTTGTACCATACGGCGCAGCAGTATAACACCGAGGAGTGGCTCAGAGGAGATACATGACATCAGCAGAGGGGTGTGCCACTGTAGCACTAAGCACATTGGAGCATTGCAAATCTGGCCTGTTCGTTGCTAAGCAAAGCTGCAGGGTAGGGGTGGGGAGGAATCGTTTAGCTGAGAGCACACATGGTGGCCAAAAGCACATGTGTACGAGGATGAAAAGGTGCCCGAAACCCAGTAATCGGGCGCACACACCGCAAACAATAGCAGAAACAGGAAGGTCAGGGGAAGAAAAGGAAATGCAGAAGTAGGGTAATTGGAGTACTAATGAGCAATCAACACCAATCAACCCACGAAGGCCAATCGATGGCAGCTGACAAGTCCACTTGCAGAAACCTACAAAACAGGATAGGGGAGGCATGTGAATGCAAAGAAAGGAGGGGAGGTATTGGATTGCAAAGATAGGAGACCTGACACAGCAGAGCAAAGCAAACAAACAGCAGACCGGCAGTAGCACACATAACTCAAGATACGCCAGGTCCAGGAAAGCACAAATGAAAGTAGGCTGCAGGATGCACGCCAGAAAATGGTAGGTGCAACTCGCAGAAATGTAAAGGGAAGGTCAAGAGGTAATCCACGGCAGACAAATGTAATTCAACACCAAATGCACCACAATAGTAGTTCTGGCAGTAAAACACATAACTTAACCTGTGGCTACGAATGTACATACACACCCTATGACATCATTGGTGTTCACAGCACAATAGTATAAAGTGTGTAAGCACCCAACACACACCTGTGTTTTCCCAAACACCGCACCATAGGTGTAAACACACGGGGAACTTTTAAAATATACATGTTGGGAGCTGCCATAACTGTGATTCATCAGCATGTGTTAGAGACTGACGGTGTTGTGGAGGATGATGCCGACAACCACCAGAGGCCTCAGAGGAGAAGGAGAGTGTTCAGACCAAGGGTAACTTACCAGGGGCTACATGACCTGGAGATAGTAGAGCATTACAGGGTGGACAGGGACATCTTACAGCAAATAGTGGAGCTGTGCCGGCCACGCCTGAGAACCAGAAACAACAGAGGGGAACCCATACCAGTGGACATGAAGGTATGTGTAAGCCTGTGAATACTGGCCACAGGTACCTTTCAAAGGCCAACTGGAGATATAATGGGTATCTCACAGGCATCAGCATCCAGGGGACTACACCAGTTCCTGGATGCCATGTTACCACATGCCAATGAGCAGATATACTTCCCCAGAACTCAGGAGGAGTTGGCCAGCAATATGCGCCACTTCCACCATGTGGCACAATACCCGGAGGTACTGGGTGCGATAGACTGCACGCACATACAAATCAAGTCACCACCTGGTGAGCAGGGTATGAGCTACATAAACCGCAAGGGATTCCACTCCATCAACTGCCAGGTCGTGTGCAATGCTCAGGGCATTATCATGGATGTGTGTGCTGGCAGCCCTGGAAGCTACCATGACTCCCATATCTGGCATGCTTCACAGCTGTATCAGGTATTTGTCAGGGGGGACATCCCACATGGCCATCTCGTGGGGGATGCTGGCTATGCACTGGACTCCCATCAGAAATGTGCACACACCCATGCAAGAACGCCATAATGAGGCACATGCACAAACCAGAATCATCATAGAGCATGTGTTCGGGATGCTGAAATCATGGTTCCGGTGCTTGGATACATCTGGTGGAGCCTTGCAGTACTCTCCAGGCACATGTGCCCACATCGTCATAGTATGTGCCATGCTACATAATATGATCCTGCGGAAGCAGCTGCAGCAGGGACAAAATGGTGAAGGCCCACATAGCCCACTTGCCAAGGCCAGTACAGGCACAGAGGGATTCAGACCATGAACACACTGTGCCAGCCCCAGTAGACAGACGGAGGCATGCCCAATATGCCTACGCCTTGGCAAAGAGGGAAAGTATAGCACATACTCTGACCATGTAGGCCCCTACGGACTGACACCTCTCCACCTGCACACACAGTAAAATGGAAGGCACACAAACATGACCACCTGTAAATTGTAATGTACAGGTGGCCCAATGTGTGACTTCTACACAGGCAGCCCTCAAACATTGTAAACACAACAGCCAGTGGAACACAGAATGCCAACACCTGAACAGTACATGAGTCTTACAGCATATGGTGGTGCTGTGTGCCTGTCACGTTCCCCGCCAGATATATATATATAGATATATATATATATATATATATATATATATATATGTACACATATTATGTATAATACAGATAGAAAGGGCAATAGAGGGATATATGGTGATATAGATGGATTCAGCGATATCTGCAAATAGAATAGATAGTTCAACGACATTCATAACATCTTGGAGGTACAAATAAATAGGATACCACCAACCATGGAATGTGTAACATACCGACATGCGTAACCACGAGGCTGAAAGACCGATAGAACACAGTACCGGAACAGTACATCTGCGAGTAATAGTATGATGATATGAAGGGACAGTTAGTCACCGATGCCGGTGTCATGGTCCACATAGGTACTGTGTTCAACTGTGTCTGTGAGTGCCGTAGTCTGTGTAAGTGTGCGTTGAGGGTGCCGTGTGCGTGTCTGTGTGACTGTAATGTGTGTGTGTGTCTGCAACATGTGTATATTGGTGTCAAGTCAGAGGCAGATCAGCATGGTAGGTGTGGGTATAGCTAGCCGTAGGCATATGGTTACTACCTGTACCACAGTAGGAGGGACATCCCCACCCTGGGCAGGTGTGTCCTGACATAAAACAGTACAAAGGGCAAATGTCCAAGATGGAGAAATCATGGCGCTTGGTATGTAGGGGTTCAAAAGCTAGGCAGGGAAAGTCCCCTGTGCCAGCCTGTTCCGCAAGGAAGCATATACTGAACATGAGGGGCCCTATGACTGAGGACCATGGTATGCCAAATGTACCTGACATGAAGTAGGTACTATGGTATGCTGGCCTCACTGTGTGTCCTGTCCATGAGCCACATAGCATAACATCCTGAGACACAGGGTACGATGTGCAGGTGGATGTGGATGTTGTCAATACCAGAATGGGGAATGGTGCTGAAAGGCAATGAGAGGATAATGTAGGATGTGTGGACTCCTGTACCATCAGCAACTGCCATGGTAACTGTATGAAAGGAATCCACCATGTGTAGGGGCCATGCTCTGGACTTAACAAGCCCAACCCAGGTGGCAGCAGAGGACGGGAGCCCAACAATGTCTCTGAGAATGACGTCCTTGATGATGTGCCCCATAGCCATGCAGAACAGTCCAGTCAGGTGTGTAGGACTATAGTCCCGCTCGTGCAATGCAGTGCCACCTGCGTGCAGTGTGATAAATGCTGCTGTGTGCCATTCAGGGGCTACAATGTCTGAAACAAGGCTATTACTGAATATGGTGGCCTAGTGGGGAGACATGTAATTCAGAGGTTGGTGGACATCACAGCCTGGGACGTTGGAAGGTGACATGGGGCCAGTGTCCCAGGACATATAGAGTGTAGGTCAGTACTGTGTAGGTGTGACCACAGGGACACCACAATGTTCATGTATGGATTGTGGCCCTGTAGTGAGTGAGAGGGTGTACTGTCAGCATTGAATCCATCCTCCAGCATGTTGCCAACAATACCTGGGTCTGCAATGTTCCTGAGTGACTGTTCTATGTGACAGCAGATGTGGGTGTTGCCATCGAATACTGACATACCACCATAATGCCTGGTGGTACACCCCGGAATGTGTGGCAGTCATGTTTATGTAGCTAGTCTTGGAGTATGTGTTGAGGGACCCTGTGGCCCCACCATGGCTGACCAGTGAGCCACACCACACATGGGAATGTACACCGCTGTGCAACAGCCTACACCTGTTGTTGTACATCATATGTCCGTGGAACATGACCACCAGAGTGACGTCTGTTATCTGGTGTGTACCATCATGGCTCTGTGTGGAATAGCATGATCCATGCAGTTGTGTACATGCTAATTAAGTGCACTGGGGTATGTGTCAGCATTTGTATGTGCATTGTCCATCTGCACGGGTGTCATGATGTTAACAACCGCTGTCAGCAGACGTGTGTAGTAGGTGTTGTAGTACACATGTATTGTGTATGCTGTGATGGGTGTGTTGCCAGGATGTGGCTAACAAGGTAGATTAGCATATGTTCGGAATCCACCAATGAGGGGATAACCCCAGGTGTGTAACACCAGTCACATGGTGGTAGTGTTCATGCCAAGGGTAATATAGGTCTTGGAGGTGGTGTGTATGGGTTGATCCAGCAGAGCGGAGGGTATGACTCATGGATGTTTCAGTACATGAGTGGCTATCCCAGTGAAGTGTGGGGTAGTGTCAGTCACACATCAGTAGTAGCTGAGGCCCACTGTCCACTATACCACCATAGAAGGTATGTTACCCGTGGGGTATGATGTTGACTCTGCCGCTTGTTACAATGTGTATAGCGGTCCTGGACACAGTTAGTTGCACGTGGAGCACCTCTGATGCATTGTGCTAAGCAACTTGCCATGATGCGTGCAAAACATAGTGGGATATGGGAACCCCTCAGCTGTGGGTGTGCCAGTCCAGATATGTGCCTGAAAGGTATGGTCTGTCTATAACCTGTCATTGCAGATGTGCTCTAAAGAGCCTAGAGGCAGGTCCCAGTCACTGCAGAGATGTTTGAGTGGTGCATTATAAGGTGTGCCTTGCCTGCGTGCGTCACAGAGGAAGATGCAAGCAATGTGTCACATGACCCCATGTCGTGCATGCCAGTTACCGCCCTGCCGGTGATGGTTATTGGAAACTGTGCAAGACAGGCAGTATAGAAGCAGCAAGAGCCTTACATGTGAGCTGTACTCCCAGGGCCTACAGGTGCAAGTCATCTGTGCCACAGCATTGTGTTTAACCAGGACAGTCATAGCGGACAGATACCACATGCCTGTGGAATGACAATAGGAGCATAGTCAACTGTTGAAGTGACACAGTCGGTCATTGTACAGTGGTATCATGTCCGGACAAATGCAAAATGCTCCCCAGGGCTATGCCCACACCCTCAGGGCTATAAGACTGGTGAGCTATTGCATGTCCCTGCACACATAGTCTGTGAAGTGGCATCACAGGGCAGTGACACTAACATGGTGAATGACAGACATATCGTACCTGGTGAGGTGTGGCATGGGTGCATAGGTTATGTTGCAGAAGCAGTTACCCGACAGCAAGATGTAAGCGACTAATGCCTTGTGTAGCCTGCTGTGTGGAACTGCAGTGTGACACCCTACAGAGTCAGCTATGACTGGTGTGTTGTGAACGTTATAACTCACTATTGGCTGTATGTGGTGGGCACACATGAGTTTGTGGGCTATAAGCTGGTGATGTTGTCTTCCATGATGGGGGCTACCTCTGGTGCCTACAGTGAGTATGGAGACGTACTGCACAGGTTGTCCTCGTAGGTATGGCCAGTGGTGTAGATCATGTGAGACTATGTGATGGGTGGGGTGTGTTGCGAATGTTACACATCCCCAAATGACTGTCAGGTGCAGTCAGGGTTGGCGACAGCATTACCCCCAGCCATAGCTGTCAGCCTCCTGTCCCCAAAATGAGGAACATTAGCCCTCATACCGTGTGACAAATGGGCGAAATGTGGAACACTTACAACTGGCTTACTAACAGCGTCAACTAGGAAGGGCACATGATGGCTAAAATAGGCTGGTCTTACGTATAAAACAGATATTTCAATGAATTAATATGATTCTCATCTATTTGGCCATGGCTAGCAGGTAAACTATGTACAACAATGAATGTGTGACAGACCCCTCCAATGTGGAACCTTGAGGAACATGCACCTTTTAGAACCCCAAATGAGGTACGTTCCCCGTAATGAGGTACACCTGAGAGCTATGGGCCCAGCATGGCTGCAGACGTGCATCCCCCACAGGCTGTAGTGCCGTATGTTGGTAGGTGAGCATTGAATGTGTACATGAGACAATTGCTCTATTGCCACATGTACGACATATCCCTCATATAGACAGGCAGTAGCACTGGTATGTGACAGTTGGACATGCCTGTATATACAACCATGTCCCACAGGATATGTGCGTTACATGTGTACAACAGCTGTCGTACTTTAAGCAAACTGGGAAGTGTAGGACAGCCAGTGTACCTGTGGGAAATGGTGTGGAATGTGCGCTATAGTAATCAGTAGCTCATGACATGCTCACATGTTCTGAACAAGTGCCTAGCATGACCATACGATACAGATAGGGTGTTGGATAATATCAACCCACAAGTGGTGATGACAGTCATTTAGGGTGGCACCGCACTATAACCCTGCTGAGTATGGTGTGTATGTCCATGAACCATTAGCACTGTAGATGTTAGCAGTAGAGATGTGCAAGATAGCACGGATATTTGATTACAAATACCTTTGCATGTCACAGGAGTGTTCCACCAGTGGCCTGTTGACAGACTCACAACTACAAAAGGTGCAAGAGTGACATGTGCACAGCACATCAGTGCCAGATACAGTAGAACAGGGTTAATGTGTTGTACCCCACCCTCATTGTAGCCCATACCACACAGACAAATGTTAGGCATCTGTGTATGTAAGGCTGTGAATGGCTGTGAATGGCTATGACCTATCAGTTTAGCTGTGTCAGTGTTGTGAACAACATACAGAATGGGCTGTGTGGGTGAGGTGTGTGACATATGTGCACAGTCTGATGGATGATACCAGCAGTGTCACCGCTAGGTGAACATCCCTGTACCCATACACTACTACCTAGGCTTTTGTCAACATTATGGACACTGTGTAAGGGATGGTGCTGTGCAGTGCACCCCCCAACATGGTGACATCTCCAGGCCCCTTATGTAGTCATATGAGGTACCCATGTCATTTCAGGGTGCCATCCATGAGCACGGAGATCACTGGCCAGGCATATACAGCACTGTGGTGACCAATATTGGATCATATACCACCTGTAAGGGGTAATGGCTATGCATGGATGTGCGATACCAGCCTTTACAATCCACACCTCCACTATGCAGCATGCTGTCTACCTTGCAGAAGGACATTTGCTACACCATGATGATGGACATGCTACATGTCCATATCCTTATCTATATGACATATATCATGGACAGCCACCATCCTAATACTAGGATCGCCACAGGCTGGACAGATCCCTGTGCCATATATGTGACATACTCCCGCCATACCATGCAACCCTGTCCATCAAAGCTGCAGATGTCATCCCAGTCATACATGGTGTGATGGCCGCATGGTAGATGTACTATCAACTGACTGGATCAGTAATGTGGCACTGATGCAGCTTGCGGTGGCACAATGGCCATCTGTAACAGCGTGGAAACATGCCCGCACATGCTATGGTTGATGACCATCCCTGCGAATGTCGTCTGACTATCCATTGTCCCATGGCTATCACGTGTAATACAGGCGATCCGTGTCAGGATGTTGAACAGTTGTACAGTGCTGTGTAGATGTCTATGGCAAAACACATGCATGTACAGGTGTCCATGCGTATGTGTGCATTGTCACTGCTCAAGTCCATTACTGCTGTGTCTGTGTTGATATGTGACATATACACAGCATCCAGATCAACAGTAGTACCGTGGACACATGTGCAGGCAAATAGACATGCCCACAGCAAGACAGCATTTACCTGGAGTATGAACACTGTAATGAGGTGACACACATATATGGTGATGATATCCAATGCATAATGGGTGTGACATGTGTGACACAAACACGTCAGTCGTGTCAGTGTCATGATGCTTTGCAAAGATAACTGTGCAGATGCAGTAGATGTCATAAAAATGTATGTGCAGCAGTATCTCTGTACATCTCTGAAACTGTGACCTGTCACCATCATTATGTTTTACAGATAATGCCCCGTACACACCTCCCAGCATACACCCGTCAGGAGGATGATGTCCTCATCCCACAGCTCCATGACAACTATGACTTGTTGTTCAGCCATGTGCCACAGCATGCCCAGCAGCGGGATGACCTATGGCAGGATCTACGCAGGAGGGTGAACGATGTGGGTGGCCATAACCACACCTACCAGCAGATGCGCAGACACTGCACAGACCTGATACGACATGCAAAACAGCGTGCCACTGCAATCGCCAGGGAACAAGGTGGAACAGGTGGTGGGCCACCAACCCAGCCCCCACTCACACACACCGAGGAGCTACTGGCCAGTCTGGGAACACCCAGGGAACAGCATCCAGAAACACTAGCTGCCATCGTGGAGGTGGGTGTCTCCCAACCAATGAGCCTGGAGTTGCCTGGTAAGTCAGTAATGCACATATGGCTATTATATCCCATGTAGTTGCATGTGTCACTGTATATTATGTAAAGTAACAACATATGCCAGGTATGTGGACACACATGCTGCATACTACAATATGCTACATTGTGTATGCACACATGTGCATACTATATGCTATTACACAGGTGAATGTGTTCACATGCACAGTGCAACCTGTGGCTGTCATACAGTCATGGATAATGTTCATACTGGTGTGTCACCCCTATACAGGTACCTCTTGGATGCTGCACAGACATGGGTCCATTGCAGGTGAGACTGTCATCAGTATCAGGCATGTTACAGTGAAGATCTATTTGCCATGTGGCCAGTTAACACTTGCACACCTGATGTTTGTTCCAGTCACGATATGCAGGTTGCACCACCATGCATTCACACACGCCACCCATGTGCAATATATACAAACAAAATGATACACAGACTTGAAACCACAGTACTTGTCAATGCAACATGTGTGGTCAGCTGTGCATACAACGGTGGAGGTGTTCTACAATGGAGGCATATGTAGTATGCATTGGAACAACATGTGTGGTATGCACACAGTACCACACAGTGAGCTGTGATATGGGCAGCCCACAAGTGTCACCATTGTGTCATATGCCCCATGCATTGGGTGCACACATTGTGATGTGCCACCTGACATGTCCCAGACATGTAGTGTTCTGTCTGCAATATTGTCACACTATCGCATGACCTATACCCCACATACCAAACATACAACCCGTTGTCTGCATATCCCTGTGGATTGTGACATATCTGACATGTATGGGTGTATGTCATATGGGACCACACAGACATGTGGAGTAGATGCTCATCACACACAATTGGCCAACACATGTGCACACATGGCCATGGGGGATGGCCAGAGACATGTAGCCACACAGTACTTGGGATGTGTATACACCCTGTTGCACATTGTCCACACATGGTCCAATTATAGTCTTAGTTGACCGATTATACAGTTGATGTGGTACACTGGACAACCTAAAAGCCTGTGCACAGCTACTGGAGGTGTCACTGAAGTCTACCATATACGATCTGTCGAACATAACGACTGTGTTGCAGTTATGGCTATGCAATGTGTACATATTATGCATTCTACAGCAACATACATGCCTCATGTTGCCATGCTATGGCACAGTGTCTGTACTTCACACTGTATAGCAATGTAGACGGCTCACACTACCCTCCCATGCTCATGCACATTTGCTAAACATGCATTCTATCTGTAGGGCATACACACAACACTGCAATGTGAAGCCCATTATGATGCTGTACATGTGTCAGGACACCATTGTGTCATGCATGTATGCATGTTAATGCACATGTCAGCAGATTACATGTCAAGGTCACGTCAGCCATGTGTACTGTTATCCTGTTCTGGGCCACATGGTGTATCACGGGGATGCATGCATACCACCATGAATGTGTGAACTGCATGGCTACTGATATGACACCTGCTTGCTGTAGTGTGCACCCCAGGGAGGTATGCTTACTAACACTATTAATGTCTGAGCTGCATGCCCTCTGCTGTATCGCAGGCATGCTGCATGCCATCTGACAAATCACATGCATGGTGTGTCTGTGTGTGTCTGTGTGTGTCTGTGTGTGTTTGTCTGTGTGTGTGTGCCTGCGTGTGTGTGTGTCTGTGTGTGTGTGTGCCTGTGTGTGTGTGTGTGTGCCTGTGTGTGTGTGTCTGTGTGTGTGTGTGTGTGTCTGTGTGTGTGTCTGTGTCTGTGTCTATTGTACTTTACAGTATTTCTTTGCATTCACAGGTGATGTAGGTGCGTTACCCTCCTGCGGTCCATCTGATGTTAGTGTCCCCACAGATACTAGCAGTGATAAACATATGCAAAGGTACAGGCAGGGTTGTCAGGGGCTGAATCTGTGCCAATGGTTACCATCCCAGCTATGTCCCCCTCTTCCCCGTACACAGTTCTGCTGCCAACACATACCGCATCACCGGTGACCATAGAGGAAGGACAGTCAGCATCTGTTGGAGTGGAACAGGAACGTGTGGTGGCTACAGAAGGTGTGTCTACACACCATGGTGTCAGTGTAATGACTGCAGATGCGCCACATAGACATATGGCCGGTGCTGCTCGTAGGAGGACCTCTGGCAGACATGCACCTGCAGGACAGAGCGCAGCAGCTGGTATCACCAGACGCATGTTCCAGACTGTAATGGTGGCACAGGCACGTGCTGAACAGCAAAACAGAGAAGGGCAGAGGCTGCAGAGGGCTGCTATCCATACCCTAAATGACAACATCCATGCATTGGCAAATGCTCAACAGCAGATTGCTAATGTTCTGGATAGGCGACTAGGTGAAATGGTCAGAATCCTTGACCAAGGCATGGCAATCCATGAGCGGGAGCTGTCTGTGCTGGAACACCTGGTAGGAGTGACGCGTAGGCCATGTGGATGTAGGTCAGCAACACCACCTAGTGTAGGTCGAATTGACCATGCCACCTCACATGCCCGCTCCCATAGTGCCGGTAGCAGTAGCAGTGCAGCTGCTGCTGCGCTGTCAACACCAGGACACAGCAGGCCACGTGGACGTGGCCCTGGATGGTCTCAGTGGGGACACGTTTCCAGCAGACATGTGTCATCGGACAGTAGCCACTCTGTACCTCCACCTGGTAGTTCCCGTGCAACCCCAGGCAGGCACAGGTCACGTGGCCATGGACGGACACAGTGAGCTGTACACCCTGCACTGTACAATCTGGGGCTGTCAATTATACCCCGTGTAGGCATCACAAATGGCAGAACTGTGTACACACATACACGCATACAGCAAACACAACTGTAGGGCTCCACAATATCCACATGCATTCTGCACAGATATGTCCAGTCAACTCACCGGCCCTTACACACACACATGATGTTATCCATTGGTGCAGCCTATGTCCCTAGCAAACATATCACCCTGTGCATATGATGAAGCCTGTGCTGCATCCCTGTCATCCACACCATTGGTGCAGGGTTATGCACAAATATTCTGATGCACAGGGTGAACAGCATAGTGAGAGGTGTATGTAATACCTGTGTATGTAATACCTGTGTATGCATAGTGAGGGATGTGTATGTTGCAGTGGTTGTGTGTGAATACTGAGTTGTGTATGTGACATAGGTTGTGTACTGTCGACATGCACCAGTCACACCATGTAGTGCAGGTGCAGCATGCATTGTGATGTGTTCACGGTATGTGTCTTGGTTACATCTGTAGCACCACGTTGGTTGTGATACCCTGGTTCCCTCCTATGGTGTACTTGCATGTGCCTACAGGTAGCAGTGTTTGCAGTCCCCCACGTGTAACTGTGGAGTACACACAGGCACGTCTGGCAATATCAGCATGCTACATGTACCCTCATCCTGACTGTTGGACACACAAACATGACACAGATGTCCACACATATACTGCACCTGACCCATGTGGTCGGTGCCACAGGCTACACTGGACAGAGATGTGACATACATAGCAGGACACATTACAGGTATGGTGACATGGTGCAGGGGTTGTACACAGCGGCCTGGCCAATGATGATGTGAGATGTCACTTGGTAGCTGGAGGCCACAGTATGCAGCAGTAGGACCCGTAACAGTACGTGAACATGGCCGCAGTCACGGGGTGTACACCACTATAACGCACACCACATAGTGTGCAGCTGGGGACCCTTGCCTGTGTGGTCATCACCCTCACAGTACTATGCACCCACACGAAGTGTCACAGAGAAGGGACATGCACAGGTAGCCAGTATGGCTGGGACCTATGGCATCAACAGGGTTGTGCAATGCATCACCATTATGGGTTAGTCAACACGTGGGGCCAATGATAATTTCCCACTGTATATTAGCATACACACTCACACCAATCACCAGACATACATACAGACACGCACACACTGTGGTGACCACACATGTGTATACGGACAGCCGATGTGTGTGATGCACATCACCAGCGAACGTCATGCTTCCCATACTGACGTATGTACAGTTCTCTACAATGGTGTACAGGGATGTGTAGCAACTGGGACATATTCCCCATGATATGTGGCATCCCTGGTCATGCATTCGGACACACATGGCAGTGCTGGGAATGATACACCAGCCATATGATGACACGTTTGCTGGACATGCAGCGATATTGATTGCATTATGTGTACCAATGCTATATCTGGCAAATGTGCTGCTATATACACACAGGAGGTTGTAGGTGTTACAGGTGCCATATGACATATAGTTGTTAACACCTGACCGCTGTGTATGCATTATGTCAGGACAATCACGTAACAGTGACATAGCATACAGTTAGCACATGGCATGATAGGATGGTGTGCGACACAACTGTGAGCCACCCCCTGCACACATACATCTAGACAGGTGGTTCACCACGTTATGTACACACATCCCTCCATACGTGCTGTTTGTATGTCACCGTATACAGATGTCAAGGATGGGTCTGCATTGCATCTGCATGTTGTAGGTAGGTGCAACTATGTTACGGACATCGGCCACTGCACATGCATGTTTGATGCATGCACAGTACAGATGTCACATGTGTCTCCTGTTGCCATGTTTGTATGCATTGCTATTGTTGGACATGTGTGTTGACATACATAACACATGGACTGAGGTATGATATCACGGGTGTCACAGGCGACCAGTACAAGGGTATGTGTCCCGGTCAACATTGCTACCCCTTGTAGTGTGAGCATTCAACAGACATGGGCCCACCTTCAATTCACATGTGTAGCATTGATTAGGCCAATGTTATGCACGAGGTACATCAAAGGCCATGTATATATGTGTTGTGTGTGCAGTCCATGCACACATCTACACAATCACATGTATGACATACCCAGATGTGTGTTCATTGGTGTACAGCAACAGTCAGGTGTCACAGCTGTGTAAGGGCCATGGTATGTCTTGAGCCGACCTGTTCATGTATACTGGTATCATTGCAATGAATAACACCTGTTGGATCCCTGTTGGTATGTGTGTACTCTGCACAGCTGGTGTACACCACTGTACAGCCCAGTGGTCATGTGTCACATGGTGTTGTGGGACCGTAAGGCTGTGTAGCGTTGCACCAATGACATGGTGCTGACTTGACAGCTACAGTGTACACTGCAGTGTGTACGTGTGTGACCTGCATCTGTGACAGCTGTGATGGCAGCTGTGTGTGTACAGGTCACTGCATGTGTGACCGCCCTGTGCATGAGGGCAGTTATACCTTACTGTGCCCTTCTGTGTGTACACTCCATCTGCATGCAAGATTGCCCTTTGCAACTGCTAAGTGTGTGAGCATGCCCAGTACACCGTTGTGTAGATGGACACACAGTACATTCCACACTGCACCCCTCTGTGATTAGACTCCGTGTGCATGCAAGATGGCCCTTTGCAAAAGCTACGTGTGTGAGCATGCCCAGTTTGCTATTGTGTAGATGGGTACACAGTACATTCCACACTGCGCCCCTCCGTGATTAGACTCCGTGTGCATGCAAGATGGCCCTTTGCAACAGCTATGTGTGTGAGCATGCCCAGTACGCCATTGTGTAGATGGACACACAGTACATTCCACACTGCGCTCCTCTGTGATTAGACTCTGTGTGCATGCAAGATGGCCCTTTGCAACAGCTATGTGTGTGAGCATGCCCAGTACGCCGTTGTGTAGATGGGTACACAGTACATTCCACACTGCGCCCCTCCGTGATTAGACTCCGTGTGCATGCAAGATGGCCCTTTGCAACAGCTATGTGTGTGAGCATGCCCAGTATGCCATTGTGTAGATGGACACACAGTACATTCCACACTGCGCTCCTCTGTGATTAGACTCTGTGTGCATGCAAGATGGCCCTTTGCAACAGCTATGTGTGTGAGCATGCCCAGTATGCCGTTGTGTAGATGGACACACAGTACATTCCACACTGCGCCCCTCCGTGATTTGACTCCGTGTGCATGCAAGTTGGCCCTTTGCAACAGCTAAGTGTGTGAGCATGCCCAGTACGCCGTTGTGTAGATGGACACACAGTACATTCCACACTGCGCCCCTCCGTGATTAGACTCCGTGTGCATGCAAGATGGCCCTTTGCAACAGCTAAGTGTGTGAGCATGCCCAGTACACCATTGTGTAGATGGACACACAGTACATTCCACACTGTGGCCCTCCATGATTAGACTCCGTGTGCATGCAAGATGGCCCTTTGCAACAGCTACGTGTGTGAGCATGCCCAGTATGCCGTTGTGTAGATGGACACACAGTACATTCCACACTGCGCCCCTTTGTGATTAGACTCCGTGTGCATGCAAGATGGCCCTTTGCAACAGCTAAGTGTGTGAGCATGCCCAGTACGCCGTTGTGTAGATGGACACACAGTACATTCCACACTGCGCCCCTCCGTGATTAGACTCCGTGTGCATGCAAGATGGCCCTTTGCAACAGCTACATGTGTGAGCATGCCCAGTACGCCGTTGTGTAGATGGACACACAGTACATTTCACACTGCGCCCCTCCGTGATTAGACTCCGTGTGCATGCAAGATGGCCCTTTGCAACAGCTAAGTGTGTGAGCATGCCCAGTACGCCGTTGTGTAAATGGACACACAGTACATTCCACACTGCGCCCCTCTGTGATTAGACTCCGTGTGCATGCAAGATGGCCCTTTGCAACAGCTACGTGTGTGAGCATGCCCAGTACGCCATTGTGTAGATGGACACACAGTACATTCCACACTGCGCCTCTCCGTGATTAGACTCAGTGTGCATGCAAGATGGCCATTTGCAACAGCTAAGTGTGTGAGCATGCCCAGTACGCCGTTGTGTAGATAGACACACAGTACATTCCACACTGCGCCCCTCTGTGATTAGACTCCATGTGCATGCAAGATGGCCCTTTGCAACAGCTAAGTGTGTGAGCATGCCCAGTACGCCATTGTGTAGATGGACACACAGTACATTCCACACTGCGCCCCTCCGTGATTAGACTCTGTGTGCATGCAAGATGGCCCTTTGCAACAGCTACATGTGTGAGCATGCCCAGTACGCCGCTGTGTAGATGGACACACAGTACATTCCACACTGCGCCCCTCCGTGATTAGACTCCATGTGCATGCAAGATGGCCCTTTGCAACAGCTAAGTGTGTGAGCATGCCCAGTATGCCATTGTGTAGATGGACACACAGTACATTTCACACTGCGCCCCTCCATGATTAGACTCTGTGTGCATGTAAGATGGCCCTTTGCAACAGCTAAGTGTGTGAGCATGCCCAGTATGCCATTGTGTAGATGGACACACAGTACCTTCCAAACAGACGTGTGATACTAAGCATGTGGGCATGGCCATTGACATCCTTTATAGCCATGGTGGTCATCCTGGCACCAGATGTCCAATTTCAATGTCACGATGGATGCCTACATTGAACACACTTGTTGCTCTCTCGAAGGGTGTACTGTCTGTGGTGCATCACGTATCTATTCAGTGTTGTTGTGCTCCGTAGATATTTAGTTGGCCCATTGACAGCACTGGCGTGTTTGTGCACGTCTACCTTGGGACGGTAATATGCTTTCAGACCGCTCACTCTCTAAACATTCCCTAGCGGCATCTTTGCCTTTGCGGATGATGTCACCCACCTAGAAGTATGCCTCTGGGAGTGCTGTGTTCAGTAATCCTGGTAGCGCATTCCGTAAATGCGTAATGCTGTAGTGTGTTAGAGTAGGTAGGTGTATGTTCAACTCCCGGCCCTTCCAGGTGTGTGTGTGTGTGTGTGTGTGTGTGTGTGTGTGTGTGTGTGTGTGTGTGTGTGTGTTTCCAGCTGCCTGGGGACACAGTAATGCTTTTAGATGCCACACAACACATACATTCCCTATCGGCGTCTTTGCCTTTGCGGATGATGTCACCCACCTAGAAGTATGCCTCTGAGAGTGCTGTGTTCAGTAATCTCGGTAGCGCGTTCTGTAAATGGGTAATGCTGTAGTGTGTTAGAGTAGGTAGGTGTGTGTTCAACTCCCGGCCCTTCCAAGTGTGGGTGTGTGTGTGTGTGCGTGTGTTTCCAGCTGCCTGGGGACACAGTAATGCTTTTAGATGCTTCACAACACATACATTCTCTATCGGCGTCTTTGCCTTTGCGGATGATGTCACCCACCTAGAAGTATGCCTCTGAGAGTGCTGTGTTGATTAATCTCGGTAGCGCGTTCTGTAAATGCATAATGCTGTAGTGTGTTAGAGTAGGTAGGTGTGTGTTCAACTCCCAGCACTTCCAAGTGTGTGTATGTGTGTACGTGTGTTTCCAGCTGCCTGGGGACACAGTAATGCTTTTAGATGCCTCACAACACATACATTCCCTATCGGCGTCTTTGCCTTTGCGGATGATGTCACCCACCTAGACGTATGCCTCTGAGAGTGCTGTGTTCAGCAATCTCGATAGCGCGTTCTGTAAATGCGTAATGCTGTAGTATGCTAGAGTAGGTAGGTGTGTGTTCAACTCCCGGCCCTTCCAAGTGTATGTGTGTGTGTGTGTGTGTGCATGTGTTTCCAGCTGCCTGGGGACACAGTAATGCTTTTAGATGCCTCACAACACATACATTCCCTATCAGCGTCTTTGCCTTTGCGGATGATGTCACCCACCTAGAAGTATGCCTCTGGGAGTGCTGTGTTCAGTAGTCTCGGTAGCGCATTCTGTAAATGCGTCATGCTGTAGTGTAATAGGGTAGTTAGGTGTAGGTTCGATTCCCAGGCCTGCCAGATGTGTGTGTGTGTGTGTGTGTGTGTGTGTGTGTGTGTGTGTGTGTGTGTGTGCATGCTCCCATCCGCCTGGGGACTCAGGTGATGCTTTTCAACACAGATGTATCCTGCTGCCGTCTTTGTCTTTGCGGATGTTGACACGCACCTAGTAGAATGCCTGTGTGTCTGCTGTATTTAGTAGTCTCGGTAGCGTGTTCTGTAAATGCGTCATGCTGTAGTGTGATAGGGTAGTCATGTGTAGGTTCAATTACCAGCCCTGCCACATGTGTGTGTGTGTATGTCTGTATCTCTCTCTCTCTCTCTCTCTATATATATATATATATATATATATATATATATATATATAAAGTCTATTTTCTGCCCATAACCCTGCTCTTGCATGGACAGCTGACTGTTTCATGTATCGCATATTTGCATAGCTTTCACATACCAATGGGGTATGTTGCAACTCCCAACATTGTCCATGCAACGTCCATGTTACGGGCGGTGTTACACGCCCTTACCATCTATCCTTGCTGTACTCTCACTGTACTCGTACATGCCGGAGGCTTCATGTATCATGGCCTAGTTTTGATGTGTGTATGTCTATTTGTGCTGTGTGCATGGCTGTGGGTATGTCCCAGTATCATCATTTGTAAAGGTGACAGCCTTAAAGGTTCTTCATGTAGACTGCTGTGTCATTTGACATGTCAGCACATACCTGTGGACAGTACTGCACGTCCTACTGCAGTGCATTTCATACCTTCTGCGTTATCTTGCAGTCGATATTGCTGTTTCCTCACACATGTATCTGTTTCTGTTCATACCACTCCACCTTCTAGAGCAAGTTGCTGGACAAGGCCTTATCTGATAGTGGGACACATAGGGGCAGTATTGACATGTTGCTCTTACAAACGTAAATAGTTGACACAATAATAGGTTTTGCATTAGTATGGCTTTTCTGTCGGATTTGGTGTCTTACGCACATGTTTGTCATTATTTCATGTCTTCAGTTATCATGGAAGTGCCAGAATGTTACTATTACGTGGAACACACCAAACATATGAGGCAGAACTCAGCACATTCATCGTAAATCTGTACAGTTGCGGAGTATGTGTCTGTAACAAAATATCAACTTTCTGACACCAATACACACACTGTATGGCGGCATCACAGGCCACATGCCATTACATTTATATTGCAGGACACATCCACCCAGACAGTTGTATTCCTCACACAGGCCAACAGCTGCTTATCCACACTAATTGGTCTATCATGTACCATATGTGTGTGCCGGTATTTGCGCTTTCCATCAGTGGCAGAGCTCACATACGTGTCTGGGGGACTGGACATTGTTACGGTGACACTGCATGACACCCTGAGGGACACATTACGTTTGTGTCTATTAACCTTTCACATTGACATTCACAGGGCATACGTTGTCATTCACATTTGTCGGTGTACATGCGTGTGACTTGTACATGTTTTCTCATTTGTCCTGATGTCTTTCTTCTCACCTGTCCACCTAGTATCACTAGTTCTGTACATGTATTTTGGACAGGTTACCTTCATACCCCTAACCTGTACACATTATGGGTAAACACCCTGATGTTTGACCTAGTTACATTTGTCATAGTGATGTGCCTTTCTGGTAAATTGCTGGCAAGGCATTACGGACTGTGCGGTAGATAATAGTGACTGACATTTCCATTACATGATTAGTAACACTCATAACATCCGTATTCATGGGTACGCCAGTATTCTCACAACGTTCTGACTTTGTCTGGGGTATATCTAATATAGTCCCTATTTGTATTTCATGTATTATGCCTTAGTGCAGCTGTGTTATTCTGACAGTTTGCCAGTTATGGGTACCATCTTGGTCGTACGCATGTCCAGCCATGATAATCGCCTACATGACACTGATATAGGGCCCTACATATTGCCAAAATGGTTTCCGCAATATCCAGTGGATGGTTTGCCCCATTATTGAGAATATAGGCATGTGCTATACCCACATCACTCCCACGGGGCGGGCCTACAAAATCCCTGCCAAACAACACCTAGACCCATTTCTGCATACCCATAATTCCCATACCTGACAACCCTCTACAGTACCCATTACACATGTTTAATGTGTGCGTTACTGAAGTATGGAGACACTTTTATGCACTCCCCACTCTCCGGATATCAGTTCGTACGTCATACATTCTATCGACACATGTGTCATCACCCTTGCACCTGATACTGTTACATGTACAGCTATTTCGTATTTGCTGCGGTCACTTCTTTTGCGTCAATGTTGGTTGACACTACGTATGATTCAATTTATGGAGTCCTGCAATGGACACCTATCTGTATGTTTAAAGTGTAGAACTTGCTGGACTGTCACTTTCTGGCCAATGTTTTTGAATGCTGTGGTTTATTCACCTTTCCTGCATGTTTGTTTGTCTACCCATATTAGATATAACATCGCCTATTTATGTACATATGTCATATCTACAGGACATAAGTCTGTTGTGTATACATATATACATGTACAATCCTCATTTCATAACTTGCTTTGGTTTACATCTGTGGATTATGTGTATACACATATATCTATATCCATACCATACCTTTCCACTATACAGATTGCTGCAGAGTGTACAGCTGCTTGCCCCTTTATCTTCACTGTGTTTTACATAAACCTGTGTCTATCTGGCAATGTAGTGGCATTTCATTTGAGACTTATGGTGGGGATTTCTGGCAAGCAGTTCAGGTTACGACTGCATACCCTTCAGAGAATCCATGCTACTGACACACCTGTTATTCTATCCACTTCCTATGTTTGTTCTGGCACATATCTGGGGTTTGTCCCTATTTGTACCAGCAGTTTGCATGGCTTCGTCCGGTTTCATACTTTAAGAGGTTAACGGGTTTGAGCCATGTATAACTAACGTGGGGGAAACAGCATTCATTTACTATGCTGTGAGCGGATCACACACGCACAGGCGCACTTGCATTTCCTTATTGTGGGTTACGCATGGGCGCGCATACATATCTTTATTGTGGGTTACATATGTTTACTAAGTCTTTGTGCTTACGTGGGCTTTATTACTTGTGACAGTACCAGTAATTATCTGTAATCCGGTTAATGGACGTTTGCGAAACACACGTTCACCTTTACATATTTAACTGTCTGTACAGCACAAATGCATTCATTACACTTTCACATTATATGTGCTGTAATCGTTGTTCAACCTGGACTGCATTCACGTTGGCCTGATGCTGTAACCAGTATACCTTTGGTGTTCTGACTCATTTATATGCATACCCATAGTACATAGCTACATTAACATATGCCTCACCGCTTCACTTACGTCACAGGCATCCATTCTCCTGCTGGGAAAAATGCGGTACTATATGTTACACATTCCCTATTCCCTACTGCTCTGGACCCAAGCTGCATATTTCATCACTGCAGGGATATTCAGAACCCAAAGGCTTATATTCCTGACACATACAGGTCTTTAATTGTCAGGGTGTTCATGTGGTGATCTGGGTTTAGGCTTGTCCGACTGGTGAACGGAACTGCCCTGACCGTGTTCAAATGTCAGACAAAGCACATGGACAGGGATTGTCCATTTTAAACATTTAATCTGTTTACAGACACAGGTGTTTGGGCACCTGTCAGCAGCTTATGATGTTGGCAATACATAATATGGGTTGGGGTGGTTATGATACATTATCCATGGTGAGTGGTGTTCCCATTCACATTTGACTATTTCCTGTATTCATTCTTACGAGGGTTATTATTTTGCACATGACGTAACTATGAATTAACTACAGGTATGCAGTAGTACAGTCAACATATGTGACGGTTTGTTACAGTATATATGTACGGACCTCTGTAATACTGGGGACTACCCCACATCCTAAACAACATTTCCTGCTTATGTACATACTATTATTCAGTGAACTTTCGAAGCTTGTGAGAGCAGTAATTACATCTGTCCCTATTTGTCCACCCATCCTTTTAGGCTTTGTCCAGGTTTTGTTGCTGTAATAGGTTGAGAGGTGGTGTCGGTATGTGATTGAGTTGAATATATACTGTCGATAATTCAGTGGGGAGTAGGGTTACCACGTGTTCCACTTTGCGAGTCCACTTTGTCCCACTTTGGACAGTTGTGTCCTGCGATGACACCTAAGACATGGCAAATGTCCTGTGATTTTAAGACAATAATATATTTCTTATTTTCTGTACTAGTTGCATGATACAGGTATTTTGTATCTGGTACACGTAACTATTATTTAGGATAGCATAAGCTATTCAAATGCTATGGCATAAGCTTTTATCTTGGCATACACGTGTAATTCTGTCCTTTGCACTGGCCGGGGGTATGTTTTATCCTGCAAATTCTCACATTTCTACAAGGGATGTCCCACCTTGGCCATCTGAACAGGTGGCAACCCTAGTGGGGTGACCTGCATGGTGGACAGCTGTTCCATCCTGCGTAGTATGAATTGCATGTCTGTGTAGAAACTGAACAGTACCATGACGACACATACATGTTTTGTCCAGATGTGTACAGTAATGGACATCGTGGCATGTAAACAACTC
>NC_056739.1:469706256-469711256 GCF_019279795.1 Protopterus annectens
AAAGCAGCACAAGGGTAAGTAGGAGTAAGCAGGCTTAAGCCTGTTTGGGTGGCATTGAGCAATGCCCACACTGGTTAAGCAATGTAGAAGCTAACTCACTGTAAGACGGCGTAACCAGAGGTCAGCAATGCTGAGCCTCATGCAAGCCAATGCATACCTGCCTACAATTGCTCAAAAGTGCCTTAGTCACTCTGTAGCCAACAGCTCTCATCATGCCCATTAACAAAACAATCTGCACTCCCAAGTTGCAACCCCCTGATGCTGCACACTATAGGTTCATACTAGGCTAACGGCCCTTTTGGACTATTTGAAGCCTAGCCAGTTACCCCATGTGAAAATTAAACCCTGCACTTTGTGTCCTTAAGGTAAACACCTTAACAATTATGCTATCCTCCTACCCTTCAGCCTTTCTGCACATTACTGGCTATTTCCCCTACTATCTTTCCCTCCATAGTCAAAGTGAGTTACCACTAAGCCATGGCAAATGCACATTCAGTTGCTGTTATCACAAACATATCATCCAGCACAGTTATTCAACAAGATATTAGAAAAATGTATTCACTCACACCTTCTCAATCACCTCCTCACACACCACTTACTTACCCCTACCCAACATGGATTTCGTCCTCACCACAGCACCACCACTGCCCTCCTCTCCTTCACTCATATCATTGCAGAGGCCCCAGACAACAATAAAATAATTTTCTGTCTCTTTCTAGATCTCTCCAAAGCCTTTGATACTGTCTCTCATCCTCTACTACTATCCAAACTCACAATTCTCCACCTATCCCCTCCGCACTTGCCTGGTTTAATAGTTATCTATCTGGCAGGGAACAATCTGTCAAATGGCTCTCATCCTCCTCACCTTTCCTTCCCATCTCCTCTGGTGTTCCCAAGGCTCCATCTTGGGACCCCTTTTGTT
Organism: Protopterus annectens; assembly: GCF_019279795.1. Taxonomy (NCBI): domain Eukaryota; kingdom Metazoa; phylum Chordata; order Ceratodontiformes; family Protopteridae; genus Protopterus; species Protopterus annectens. The sequence continues at coordinate 469,707,179 of NC_056739.1, forward strand.
TAACATCTTCACCAATGATCTTTACACCTCATGAAAAGAATCATCCCTTATTCAGTATGTCGACGACTCCACACTTATATCCATCTCAAATAACATTCCTGAACTACACTCCCTGACCCATCAGGCCCTACTATCTACTGAACAATGGCTCTCTCACAACCTATTGATCCTAAATCCCAAAAAGACCAAACTCCTACTTTTCCTTCCCCATTCTTTCTCATCACAAAACCTCCTTTTTTATTACATCTTCTAACAATACAAATATCCAACCTGACACCCACACAAAACTCCTAGGGGTCATTATTGATGACAAACTCAAGTTCAACCTACACATACTCCAATGTATAAAAAAAAAAAAACAGAAACTTGGTCTGCTATATCGGAACAAAAAATTCCTAACCCCTGAATTTAGACTTACCCTGGGCCAGGCACTCCTCCTCCCCTCCCTCTTATATGCCGCCCCAGTTCTTACCAATATCCAGGCCTCCACTCTAAATAAACTGCAACAGACTTACCATAAAATAGCCAGATTCATTACTAACTCCCCATACAACTCACACCACTGCATTTCTTTAAACTCTTTTCAATGGCTTGAACTTCCCCAGTTGCTGCTATCTTATCAATTTCATATGCTACACTCCATTCTTTATAAACCCTCCTGTCTATCTCTATCTTCCTTAGTCTCCATCTACATCCCATCCTGGACCCTCCATACTTCTAACCAACAATTACTTGATATCTACCACCCAAAAAGGTCAGTAGGCAAACTACTCTACAAACACTCCCCTGCCCATGTTTGGAACAAACTTCCTCTTGACTTACGTTCAATCTCCCACACCTCACACTTTAAAAATGAACTAAAAGCTTATTTTCTCAATTCCAGAACCTGCCCTTGCCATGACCCTACCTAGTCTTCCTTCCCTTTATGTACTCATCAAAAGGACCATACTTAGTACCTCATTACACCTGTCTCTCCAATGTGTCTACTATGCATTTGCACAATTTTCTACAAACAAAAAATGTTCATTCTTGACCTATTGAACTATATCAATGTAAAATTGTTACTTAGCTTGTTTTTAGTGCAACTTTAACTTTATGCATGTATCTCAACATATGTGAATTGTTTTGCTATAACTGCTATTATATCAATATTGTTTAAAATTGTACTTGTTTTGAAATGTATTACTGGAGCTTTTCTCCTCGGGTCTCCACTGAAAATGGGCCACAAGCCCATTTGGACAAACCCAGTTAACAAATGTCAATAAATAGATAAATAAATATATATATATATATATATATATATATATATATATATATATATGTATGTAAGTATGTAGATTAATACCAGCAAACATGCATACAATGCTCAGTCACAGTCTTTCGAGCAGTCTATGTGTATCAAAGAACAGTGCCTGTCCAAACATACTGTGAGAACAGTAGTCTTGCATAATACTGAAGAGAATAATGAAAAGTGGTGCATGCTGCGGCAGCATGTAGGCATGCTTCATGCACAAAATGTCACACCTGGGACTTCGGTTCCATGGAACCGGGAGATGTGGCTGGCCAGGTATGTGAGCAAACTGCTGCTTCTCAAAACCCTGGCAGGATGCTACCAGTGGGAGAAACAGTGTAGACCAGCTAAGTCTAATCTTGACACAACAACAGGTCCATCCCTGGCTTAACGAACCAAAAATTGTGATTCACATCAATGTTTCCACCAGTATCGAAGGAGGATCAAGGGAAGGCTCATACATACGTAGACTAAACAGATGAAGAGCCTGCAGAAGCTTTAGTCAAGACAGCATACTGGAGGAGTACTGAGATGTACAGAGAGGGCAATGTGTGGAGGAGTGGTATGGCTGGGCTAGCAACTGGAGAATGGATGGATGCTGTGTACATGGAGCTCACGGGCCGGGGGAAGGAAACATGGGTATGACATTATGGTAGAACTATGCAAATGAAGCTGAACAGCAATAGTGTAGTGGGCAGAGCATCTGACCAATGAGCAGACATTACTGGTTCATGTCCCACTGTAGCACAGTCAATTTACATGGCAAAGCATGATATAACCAATAGCTTTGTTGCAAAACCCACTAAATAGCATATACATATATATATATATATATATATATATATATATATATATATATATATATATATATATATATATATATATATATATATATATATATATATATATATATATATATATATATATATATATATATATATATATATATATATATATATATATATAAACTGGAGTACTGCAAGAAATGCACATGTGACGTGTCAGACAGAATAAGGCAGGTGTACGCACAAATAAGCAATAGTAAGCATATGTAAGCATTAGTAAGTGGGCTTAAGGCCTTAAAACTGCTTTAAAGTGCCTTAATCACTCTATATCCAATGGGCCTTTGTCAGCCCAGCAACAAAATAAACAGCCATGCAGGTCATGAACCCAGGACCATATGCACCATAGTCCCAGTAGCTATCCACCAAGCCATCACAACAATACAGAAGAATGAGTTAGTAGTAAACATGTCCTCAACCAAACTGAACCTGTGAAAGGCATCAGTATACAGTCATATGTGCCATAACTGACTACAGAGCATACATATGTGAACTGGAGTACTGCAGTAAGTCCAGATGTGAGGTGTTACTGTAATTAAGTGTAGAAGTTCCCAGGACCCCATACAGTGTACGTACACATATCTAAATGATACAAGACACATATATAACAAGTGATGAAGGGAAATCAATGCCAAAAGGCAAATATCATGCAAATCAAATAATAAGTGTGGCACAGCACTGCTTCCCAGACTACTGGCAGGATACCACCAGTGGGAGAAACAGTGTCAACCTGCTAAGTCTAATGTTAAGCAAACGCATGTTCGTCCCTGGCAGGACGACCCCAAAAATTCTGGTAAAAAGAATCTTTAGAGTAACATACCATGCCTCAAAGGTAAGCAAAGAAGGTAGGAAAATAACTTTATTGGGTGGCGTAAGCCAGGGAACTTTGTTGGCTAGGCTTACATAGGCTCTTGGGCCGATAGCCTATTACCTACCTATGAACCTATGAACCTATGTTCCTGGACTAAATGTGTGGAAAGCATGAAGATTCATGGGTTGGGACAACTTATGCGAAGAGTTCCGAGAAGTGGAGAGTGGGCAATGTGTAGTGGTGTGGTTAGATTTGGCTGGAACCTGTAGGAAGGATGATTGATGTGGAGGAGGAACGGGGGGAGGGAATGATGGATATGACATTATGGACCGAGTTGTGCAGGGGTTGGATGAACCCGTTCTAATGGGACCAGCCATTGGTTGTAAGCGAGAAAGGGGGAGGGCAGGGAAGGAACTGAGACATACCATTTCCTATGGCAAACCACGTTATGAGTAATATGTATGTTGCATAATCCATGGAATAACATATATATATAAACTGGAGTACTGCGGCCATAAAATAACACACACACACACACACACACACACACACACACACACACACACACACACACACATATATATATATATATATATATATATATATATATATATATATATATATATATATATATATACACACTGGAATAGTGCAGGAAATGCACATGTGAGGTGTCAGTATCATAATGTATAAAGCAGTAGGTAAGTTAAGCAGCAATAAGTTGTAGTAAGCATATGTCAGCACTAGTAAGCGAGTTTAAGTTTACAGGCTCAGCAAATCTGATGCAAGATATCTGTAAGCATATGTAACCAGAGATTTGTGTTTCCATGACGGTAAGCACTGTGTACACAAAGTGAACAATTTTGAGGCTAACCTGGTGTAACTGGATGTTACCTGTAGTTGGCAATGCTTACCGTCATGCATACATGTTTACAACTGCTTAAAAGTGCCTTAATCACCCTGTATCCCACCGCCCTTGTTCAACCCTGCAACAAAATTGACAGCCACTGCAAGGCCTGAACCCAGGACGCTGCATACCACAATCATAGTGAATTAATACTACACCATGTCAGATATACATAAATCCCAAGTATTCCCAGACATATCATGCAGCACAGTCAATCTGCATAAGGG
>NC_056739.1:469713756-469723756 GCF_019279795.1 Protopterus annectens
TATATATATATATATACAGACATATATTTATATACATATACATATATATACATATATGTGTATATATATAATTATATATATATATACATATATAAATATATATATGTATATATATATATATATATATCGGTATATATGGCCATACATCTGTAGATAGCAATGGCAGATTAACAAGAACACATATGTCCAAATATGTCCACATGCAGCGTTAATGGGGTTGAGAGACCCCACACACTATACGTCTTGTACAAATAGGCATCTCCCCCACACAGTCAAACACATCTGTCCTGCAATACACTACGAAGTGTTGCAGATCCTGTAACCCGGACGTGACACTACATGGGCATAAGATGTTAACAGTACTACATCCCACCTGTATGATGTCAGGCTGGTATTGGTGACATATCATGTAGTACAGTCTGCCTCCCATAGGTAATGTAAAATGTGGAAGCCATCAACATCCCCAGGATACAGATACACAGACACAGATATGCAGATACATATATACCTATATACATATGTACATACATATTTATATATATGTATATATATATATATATATATATATATATATATATATATATATATATATATATATATATATATGACTACACATACATGCGCAGATATATGTACAGTACGATACATATGTAGAAGGTGCACACAATATGGAACAGCCACTATGCCTACAGTTAACACCTGAACAACTGAACACTGTATGGGCCACCCATACAAATGACAATCACTGGCTGCAACATATACCCACAGAGAGGTCACAGGGAAAACAACACACAGATTTGCAGAAATGCAATACCTTGCATTGTGTACAATTATAGTTTTATATGCCATGTCATATAGCTGTTCAGACACTGACATCCATATAAGTAGAGGAATGCAACTGTGAGACAGTTATACTAATGCAGTAGTCTGGAAAGGTTCACAACTGTTGCTGTCCAGGCCAAGCCCTTCAAATTGTACAATAGTGAGGATAGACTGGGCCATACGATACTAAATGATCAACAGTATGTAATGTAGGTGTGTAGTTCAGCAGCCTCTATCTACAATCTGTACAACATCAGTGGGTGGTAAAGATGTCATGTGACCAAATGGGTTGTAACTGTTACATAACAAGGCATAACTGACACCATTACATGCACACTGACAAACAGAACAGTCTGTATGGCAGGAGGCAATAGGCTTCCATTACTCCAGTATATGTAAGTTATGTAAATATAGGTGAAGTATATAGAACTTTACTTCCAGATACCTTAAGGCAGCTCACCCCACATATTTTAACAGCCTAGGTCATTTATGGTGCTCCTCCAGACTCAATAATACAGGGCCATATGCCACTGTTACATACACTGGCCTCTGGATTGCATAAGAGCACACATGTATTGTATAGTGATGCCCACACATATATGGCCCCAGCCCCACCATATGTGTGGGGGGATGCAACAGATGTGGACTGCTGGCAGCAATGGCAGTGTGATATACTTTCAACCCACTATGGAACAACCTCCCACAGCATGTCATATGCGCAAACCTTGATATGTAGGTGGAGGACAGAGGCTGGAACACAGGCACAAATGTGGCAAACTGTTGCCATACACTAAGCAAGTCACTGGTGTTACAGGGTAGTCTTCAACATACCCTTAGTCAGGGAATTGTGGTTAGAAACAGGAATGGATGTAGCCATGTACTGATAGCACTGAACACACACACACTGCCAGTGAAATATCTGACACAGGACCTGTGTGGTGGACAGACAACACGATAGGCACACCTCTGGCCACCAAGTGGATAGGCCCACAGTTGAGAGCTATGCAGACAGACTGCATTCCAAGGTAAAGTAGTATGTGCACACACAATCTGTAACACCAGTACTGTACAAAGCATAACACAACTCTACTCACACTCTGTCTGTATTTCCTGAACCTCCTACAAATATGTAGCTGACCTAGGTGTGCCGGTTCTCCTGTAAGATGTATTGCTACCTGCTGTCTCTAATACTGATGCCCAAACACAGGAAGGACTGTACAAACATCCACAGAATGTCCAGGTTATGTCATCAAATATAAACCCTACTGTACATAACATGTGAAGCAGTCTGATATCTCACTGGCTTGTTAGCAGATATGATTACACTAATTATGGTGTACAGCACATATGCAACACGTCATGCATGACATTTGTAAACAGGTTGACAGAGTTGTGGCTGCCAGCACATACACAGGGCCAATAATGACATGTTGCTGTGATAACCTCATACATTTACTGCTGTAACAGGGTTTGTGGCAACATATGTCCTATGAGGGATAAGAAGCCAATAACTGTCACGGCTTTCACCATCTACAGACTGCCATCCTCACACTACCGTCTGCAGTCCACAGATAGGTGCTCCATTGGTAACACATGAAACCAAAGGCACAACACACTGCCCTTTCTGCAGATGACCCTGCAGATGGGGATTCCACATAAACATGGAACTGACATGGCAGGTATGGAGACATGTATGAAGTCATATCCACTCACACACATGGTTAAACCAACATTACTCCACATGCAGTATAGCAGCACTTGTAGTCTGTAGACCGGTCAGGCACACCCCCCCCTCCTGTGTGTTGCCCTGTTACCACAGTGTATGTTGTCAGAGGTAAATTCACAATCCATCTTGGATGCTGTTTGCCAACCAACAGATCTAGTTCCTGCTTACAGTGAATAAAAAGGGCCAACACCAACATGATGTTCCTAGATATTGGAGTGTGTTTCCATGCAATTGGCTATGGGAATGTTACCACAGCTGTTCCACATGCAATCAGCTAGGGGGAAGGCTGCAATTCATGCAGAGGCCATCAGCTGATCATGAGCATCACTTAAAATACACATGCTTCTGCTTAAGCAAAGCAGGGTTAGGTCTCCACATCCACAAGAGAGGGAGTGGGAGAAGCAGACAGAGGCAAATACATGTCAGGGAGGGGTTGGAGAGTAAAGCTGCAGATTGTTTGTATCGCACACCTACCAGCACAGGGTATCAAACCTCTGACAACTATGTAGTGCTATCACAGTTCAATGCAGTTATTGGATGTGCACATGGGCTTTCTGCTGTGGAGCCCTCAGAACATATATGTGATGGTGAGTAGCATCTGCAACAGGAATATGGTAGCTATACAGTAGGTGATGTACACATGCCTATCTGCATGAACAGGTGCCATTGTCAATACAGCCACACTCTCACAGGGTCACACACACATTGACGCACTTGGCAGGGCCAGGAGTACAACTCATCAGTAGCGGGATTGTCACAACACATCACTATGCAGGTATCATGGTCATATGGAGGTGGTATGGACAAAGGGTATGAGGAGGTGTCTGACATCAGACAGCATGCTTCAGTATGTCCATGGGGGTTGTAGTGAGTGTGGATGTGAACATGCAGACCATACAGCACACAGACAAACACACAGGGTGCAAGTACTGACATGCATGGGTGCATGTCTGCATGGGTGTGTGGTGGTCGACTGTGGCAACAGGCTATACAAGGGTAGGCGATGGGTATACCTTGGCATCAGGCCACATGACAATGGTCTGCATTGTGTCTCAGGGCTGTAATTTCCACATTTGCCCAAACAGGTGTTTATTGTATCCCCCATCCAGTCACCTGGGTGACTATTGTGTGTGGCCAATGCTGTGCATCACTTGCCATGTATGTGTTCCTTAGTCCATGACATGGACAGTGTCTGGGATGGGCACACCTCCCACATGTATGTACAGTGACATGTGGAACTGTACCTGGGGTGCTTGGCCCATGTTGTGAACACAGATTATCATCATGTGTGCCAGTCTTGCCCACCTGTGGCAGGAACCAGTAATGGGCAGCAAGTTCACTCTGCACCTACACTGATAGCATGCTACATCATTCCCTGGTGTCAGTGGCATCTGTCCATACAGGGAATGTTGTCAGGCATGGTATGTCCATTGTGGGTGACATGTGATGGTACCACAGGTGGTGGAGGTGTCCATTGGGAAATATGGGAGAGGTGCACTGTCTGCATGTATGTGCATATTGGACAGATGGACAGGGTGACATGCCCTCTGTTGCCCACTGCTATCACTCCATAGTTACTATCAGTGGCCAATATGCAGTGTACTACCCACATATTGGCTGTTGCCTAGGCATGTGTGTCTGTATGAGGCATGGATTGAGAGTGTGCTCTGGGTAATACTGGGGTTGCTAACTGTGATTGCCTGGCCTTGATGTCATATTTATGGGTATGGCTTTGCACCCCAGCCTCTCAGCTACTTCACTACTGGAGAGCACCTTCCCCAAAGGTGTATTTCACAATGAATGACATCAGCAGGATTTTCAAAGTAGGCAATTTGAAATGTACTGTGAGTGACTAGCCTAAAATGCATTGCTCCCTACACAGACAGTGGGACACATACAAAACATCCATAACTGCCATGGGTGGTGATGGAACCCAACCACAGTTGTAAATCAAATTCCAGCAGTACACAGTTACAGGATGCAATACAGAGATTACTGGGCTATAACCTTCCCAGAGGTGTATTTCTATGTGGGTGACATCAGCAGCTTTGCCAAAGTTGAGTATATGAATTGTAAGGAGTGTGAGTACCCTATAAAGCATTGCTCTACACAGTCAGACATGTACACACTCACAGTTGCCAAGTCTGGGGTTAGAATACCTATCTAACTACTTTATCACACTACAGCAGTACGCAGTTACAGGACACACTACAGAGATTACTGGCTTGCAACCTTCCCAGAAGAGTATTTCTAGGTGAGTGACATCAGCAGCCTTGCCAAAGTTGAGTATATGAATTGTAAGGACTGTGAGCACCCTAAAAATCATTGCTTTCTACACAGTCAGAGAAAGACAGACATGCACACAAACACACACATACTCACACATACAGTTGCCAAGTCTGGGGTTAGACCTCCTACCTAACTAGTTTATCACACTACAACAGTGCACAGTTATGGGATGTGCCACGGAGATTACTGGGCTATAATTCTCCCAAAGGTGTATTTCACATTGGATTACCTCAGCAGGCTTGTCATAGTAGGGCTATGGGGAGGGTGGTGTGTGCATGGGCCATAACCCATTTATGTATGGGTTGACACACCACATGCAGGCACACACGGGGTCATATGTCACAGATACTTGTATACAGCTGCCAGATGACTACTTCCTTGTACAGTCATGTTGCACAGTTGGCACATGCACTACATAGTCTGTAATGCTGACAGATACTGGTGGCTAGTATCTGCAGTGAGTAACATGTGCACCTCATGTGTTTGGGGCCCTTTGGCTGTGTGTTGGGTGGGACCAGTCTGGATGGCTCCTTGTCACAGTCACCTTCTTCCACACATCTATGTATGTCTACCTTTCGCTTATTATAGTGTGTCACCCTAACATATATGTTTGTATTCCTAACCACTCTGTATGCAAGGCATGAGTGGTGCACACTGATGAGTGTCTGCACTAACATCTGCAACTGCCAGATATGTCTGGTTCACTGGTGTTTGTAGTCATGGCCTTTACGTGTTTGGTCCACTAGTGTTTGCAGTCATGGCCTTAATGTGTTTAAGCGTGTGAGCATGCCCAGTATGATCTTTCAGTATGTTGTTGATTGACATTGCCTTCATTATGTGTGTGAGCATGCCCAGTATAACCATCTGTAGTGAATGTGTGGATCATGTCCATGTAGTTTGTGCTGCACTGCTGACCTTTGTGTTGTACACTGACAGGTAGCATGCTTTGTTTTGCAGGGTATCCATCGATCAGTTGTCTTTGACTGTTACTATATTTCTGCATAGCAGGGGGGCACACCTGACTGTTTCTACATTTATTTAATATGAGTACGGGGGCACACCTGACTGTTATTACATTACTATGTAGGATGGGGGGCACACCTGACTATTTCTACATTTCTACACAGGGTTGGGGGCACATCTGACTGTTATTACATTACTATGTAGGGTGGGGCGGGACACAAGTGACACTTATACACATTTGATATGACTATACTGGTATGTCATGTACTCCATTTCATTCTGTATTGCTAACTACCATGCTGATTAGAAGCATACCAGTGTACTATAGATCATGGCTTTGGTTGCCCTACATATTATTGTCTGACTTCCTACCCTTCAGAACTAACATCCCACTGCCTACCCTGCTGTGGTCCATCTGTGTAGGCCTGGGGGTGAGGTTAACCATAGCCATCATTCTGGGGCCATGGCACAGGCCCTGTTTGGGTTTGCCTACACCTATCCTGCTGGCTGCGACTGTTATTGGGTATGTGAACTGTCCTGACTGGCATGTGTGGGTCATATGGACACACATGTTGCTCAACACATTTCCTGCAGTGGGTTTTGTTGCCCTGTGTAGTACTGGTTACTATGGTGACTCCAGTTTGTATTACACATGTCAGGGTGCCACTATGGGTGTCTACTGTCTGCTGCCGTAACATTCAGCCAGCCAATTCCCTTGCATTCTCACATCCATACCATAGCTACAGGTAACAACACATTCTACTCCATTTGGCAATTGGTAGGTTGATTGATTTACCTTATGGGTGTGCCAGACTTGCGGATGGTGCTGGAGGGCTGTCTATGTCGGATGCACATAGTACACTCCCTACACATGGTTGAGCACAGGTAGTGTCATGTTTGGCATCCCTTTTACTGTATGTGCGAGTCAGAGAGAGGTGTCATTCCCTGGGTCCCTACTGTGTCAGTGCATGTGCTATGCATTGTCTCTTTGCCAAGGCACGGGCATACTGGGCATGCCTTCTTCTGCCTACTGGGGCAGGCTCAGGTTCTTCCTCCTCCAGGTCACTCTGTGCCTGTGCAGGCCTTGGCATTGGTGGGGAGCATTGTGGCCCTGCCCCATGCTGTTCCTGCTGCAGCAGTTTCTGCAGGATCATATTGTGTAGCATAGCACATACCATAACAATTTGGGTACATATAGCTGGTGAATACTGCAAGGCTCCACCAGATGTGTACAGACACCTGAACCGTGACTTGAGCATCCCAAACACATGCTCTATTATATGTCTGGCCTGTGGGTGTGCTTCATTATGGTGTTCTTGTTCAGGTGTGTGTGCATTTCCGATGGGTGTCATCAGCCACGGCTCGAGTGTGTACCCAGCATCCTGCACTACATGACCATAGGGGATGCCCCATTGGCAACTCTCTGGTACAGCTGCATCAGATGCCATATGTGGGAATCATCATAGCTTCCAGGGCAGCCAGCACACTCATTCATTATAATGCCCTGGACATCACATACAGCCTGGCAGTTGATGGAGGGGATGCCCCTCCAGTTGATGTAGGCCCTACCCTGCTCACTGGCTGGTGCTTTGGTGCATATGTGCATGCAGTCTATAGCACCCACTACCCCAGGGTATTCTACTATTTGGTGGAAGAGACGCACATTGCTGGTCAACACCTCACGGGTGTTGAGGAAATATACGTGCTCATTGGCATGTGCTGACATGGCATCCAGGAACTTGTGGAATACTCTGGATGCTGATGCCTGTGAGATCCCCATGATATCCCCAATTGTACTTTAGGAGGTATCTGTGGTTAGTATACCTACGCCTACACATATCTTGGTATCAACTGGGATGGGTTCCCCTCAGTCAGTTTGGTGTGTCAGGTGTGGCCGGCACAGCTCAACTATTTGGTGTAGGAGGTCTCTGTCCACTGTATAGTGCTCCACTATCTCCAGCTCATGTAGCCCCTAGTAGGTTACCCTGGGTCTGTACACTCTTCTCCATCTCCTCACTATGGGTTGTTCGGTTTGAGAGTTTACTGTGTTGGCTTTTTGTGCTTCGGTGGCATTTTTTTATCCCTTTGAGTGATGGTCCTCTTGAGTAGTTTCATACAGGTGCACTGTTTCCCATGAATTGTTCCTCACCACCCTCTGCCTCTTGCACATGTTGTTCTATGTTGCCTGCTGCTGCCATTTTCATTTTGTAGATTTGTTTGTTAAAATTTCGTCACTTGTATACACCGGTGGTGTGGAGTGTGGGAAAAAACGGTGGGGAAGGTGTTTGCTTAGTTTATAGTAGTGTTCTGGGCTGCAGCCTGTGTAATTGGCTGACTCTGATACATTTCACCTGCCAGCTAAGCTAGTTCTCCTTGATTACCTTCCTACTGCATTTTTCCCTTCCCATTGCCTCCTGGTTGAGCCCATGTGCGCACCGTGCAAACGGAGTGCTCAAATGTGCACATTGCTGCTATTTCCTGGTTTAACTTCATTTTTCTTCCTGTAAAGCCCGGTGCACAGCACGCACACCTGCTTACACTTTGTAAAGAGTGCTAGACAGGCTTTATGCACAGAATATCACACCTGGGGCTTCGGTTCCATGGAACCGGGAGATGTGGCTGGCCAGGTATGTGAGCAAACTGCTGCTTCTCAAAACCCTGGCAGGATGCTACCAGTGGGAGAAACAGTGTAGACCAGCTAAGTCTAATCTTGACACAACAACAGGTCCGTCCTTGGCTGGACGAACCAAAAATTGTGATTCACATTGATGTTTCCACCATTCCACCAATATCAGAGGAGGATCAAGGGAAGGCTCATACGTACGTGGACTAAACAGATGAAGAGCCATTATACTGGAGGAGTACTGGGATGTGCAGAGAGGGCAATGTGTGGAGGAGTGGTATGGCTGGGCTAGCAACTGGAGAATGGATGGATGCTGCGTACATGGAGCTCGGTGGCTGGGGGAAGGAAACATGGGTATGACATTATGGTAGAACTATGCAAATGAAGCCAAACAGCAATAGTGTAGTGGGTAGAGCATCTGATCAATGAGCAGACATTACTGGTTCGAGTCCCACTGTAGCACAGTCAGTTTTACATGGCAAAGCATGTTATAACCAATAGCTTTATTGCAAAACCCACTAAATAGCATATATATATATATAAATATATATATATATATATATATATATATATATATATATATATTTATATATATATATACACACACACACTGGAGTACTGCAGGAAATGCACATGTGACATATCAGTGTCAGACAGAATAAGGCAGGTGTAAGCACAAATAAGCAATAGTAAGCATATATATGCACTAGTAAGCGGGCTTAAGGCCTTACAACTGCTTTAAAGTGCCTTAATCACTCTATATCCAATGTGCCTTTGTCAGCCCAACAACAAAATAAACAGCCATGCAGGTTGTGAACCCAGGACCCTATGCACCATAGTCCCAGTAGCTTTCCACCAAGCCATCACAAAAATAGAGAAGAATGAGGTAGTATTAAACATGTCCTCACCATAGTATAACCAAATTGAACCTGTGAAAGGCATCAGTATACAGTCATATGTGCCATAACTGACTACAGAGCATACATATGTGACCTGGAGTACTGCAGTAAGTCCAGATGTGAGGTGTTACGGTAATTAAGTGTAGAAGTTCCCAGGACCCCATACAGTGTACGTACACATGTCTCAAGGATACAAGACACATATATAATAAGTGATGAAGGGGAAATCAATGCCAAAAGGCAAATATCATGCAAATCAAATAATAAGTGTGGCACAGCACTGCTTCCCAGACTACTGGCAGGATACTACCAGTGGGAGAAACAGTGTCAACCTGCTAAGTCTAAGCTTAAGCAAACGCATGTTCATCCCTGGTGGGACTACCCCAAAAATTCTGCTAAAAAGAATCTTCGGAGTAACATACCATGCCTCAAAGGTAAGCAAAGAAGGTAGGAAAATAACTTTATTGGGTGGCGTAAGCCAGGGAGCCTTGTTGGCCAGGCTTACATAGGCTCTTGGGCCGATAGCTTATTACCTACCTATGAACATATGAACCTATATTCCCAGACTAAATGTGTGGGAAGCATGAAGATTCATGGGTCAGAACAACTTACGCAAAGGGTTCCCAGAAGTGGAGAGTGGGCAATGTGTAGTGGTGTGGTTAGATTCGGCTGGAACCT
>NC_056739.1:469726256-469803756 GCF_019279795.1 Protopterus annectens
ATATATATATATATATATATATATATATATAAATTTCTAACACTGTAACACTATATACATATATATTACTGTATATGAACATATATACATGCAAATGCCTACATCGACACATATATGTGTCTACACCGATATGTCTACATATACACAGCAAGTTACATATGTGTACGCAGATATACATCTATGTAGGTATATACGGACATAGTTTTATATATATATATATATATATATATATATATATATATATATATATATATATATATATATATATATATATATATATAGGAGCACTATAGAATCCTGAAAGCCCAAAATACTGAAGACCAAAATCTGGTAAGTTCAAAATACTGAAAACTCAAAATCCTGAAAACACACAGGATATCAACACTTACTATATTCCAGCACAAATATATATATAGAAACAAATAAAACACAAACTATATTACTTTTCTCCAAGTATAAGAAGGGGCAAATGCCCCTGCACCCCCATGTGTGGGGCTGCACCCCGCCACCCCCTGCTACTTAAATATATAAACTCCAAGATAGCACTCTTGATTGAAGGTGCAATTTCTGAGTTGATGTATTTAAGTAGCAGGGGTGCAGGGGTGCTTGCTCCCTGCATATAGTTGAAGGGTAATATGTTTCTGTATGTACTTGTGCTGGAATATAGTAAGTGTTGGTATTCTGTGTGTTTTCAGGATTTTGAGTTCTCAGTATTTTGAGTTTTCAGTATTTTGAACTTTCAGGATTTTGGTCTCAGGATTTTGGTCTTCAGGATTTTGGGCTTTCAGGATTCTGTAGCACTCCTATATATATATATATATATATATATATATATATATATATATATATATATATATATATATATCGGTATATATGGCCATACATCTGTAGATAGCAATGGCAGAAAAACAAAAACACATATGTCCACATGCATCGTTAATGGGGTTGAGAGACCCCACACACTACACGTCTTGTACAAAAAGGTATCTTCCCCCACACAGTCAAACACATCCACCCTGCAATACACTACCAAGTGTTGTAGATCCCATAACCAGGACCTGACACAACATGGGCATATGATGTTAGCAGTACTACATCCCACCTATATGATGTCAGGCTTGTATTGGTGACATATCATGCAGTACAGTCTGCCTCCCATAGGTAATGTAAAATGTGGCAGCCATCAACATCCCCAGGATACAGATACACAGACACAGATATGCAGATACATATATGCATATATACATATGTACACACATATGACTTGGTCGACAGTTCATATGGTCGACTGTTTATTTGGTCAACAGTTCATTTGATCGACAAGCATTTATACACACACATATATATGGATATACATGTGACTACACATACACGCACATATATATGTACAGTAGAATACATATGTAGAAGGTGCACACAATATGGAACAGCCAATATGCCTACAGTTAACACCTGAACAACTGAACACTGTATGGGCCACCCATACACATGACAATCATTGCCTGCAACATATACCCACAGAGAGGTCATACGGAAAACACCACTCACAGGTTTGCAGAAATGGAATACCTTTCATTGTGTACAATTACAGTTCAATATGCCATGTCATATAGCTGTTCAGAGACTGACATCCATATAAACAGATGAATGCAACTGTGAAACAGTTATACTAATGCAGTAGTCTGGAAAGGTTCACAACTGTTGCTGTACAGGCCAACCTTTCAAATTGTACAATAGTGAGGACAGACTGGGCCACAGGATACCAAACTATCAACAGTATGTAATGCAGGTGTATAGTTCAGCAGCCTCTATCTACACTCTGTACAACATCAGTGGGTGGTAAAGATGTCATGTGACCAAATGGGTTGTAACTGTTACATAACAAGGCATAACTGACACCATTACATGCGCACTGACAAACAGAACAGTCTGCATGGCAGGAGGCAGTAGGCTTGCATGAATCCAGTATATGTAAGTAATGTAAATATAGGTGAAGTATATGGCACTTTACATCCAGATACCTTAATGCAGCTCACCCATGATACCCCCACATATTTTAACAGCCTAGGTCATTTATGGTGCTCCCCCCCGCCCAGACTCAATAATACAGGGCCATATGCCACTGTTACATTCGCTGGCCTCTGGAGTGCATAAGAGCACACATGTATTATGTAGATGATGCCCACACATATATGGCCCCAGTCCCACCATATGTGTGGGGGAATACAACAGATGTGGACTGCTGGCAGCAATGGCAGTGTGATATACTTTCAGCCCACTATGGAACAACCACCCACAGCATGCCATATGTGCAAAGCTTGTTATGTAGGTGGAGGACAGAGGCTGGAACACAGGCACAAATGAGGAGAACTGTTGCCATACACTAAGCAAGTCACTGGTATTACAGGGTAGTCTGCAACATACCCTTAGTCAGGGAATTGCGGTTAGAAACAGGAATGGATGTAGCCATGTACTGATAGCACTGAACACACATACTGCCAGTGAAATATCTGGCACAGGACCTGTGTGGTGGACAGACAACACGATAGGCACACCTCTGGCCACCAAGAGGATAAGCCCACAGTTGAGAGCTATGCAGACAGACTGCATTCCAAGGTAAAGTAGTATGTACACACACACCCTGTAACACCAGTACTATACAAAGCATAACACAACTCTACTCACACTCTGTCTGTATTTCCTGAACCTCCTACAAATATTTAGCTGCCCTAAGTGTGCCGGTTCTCCTGTAAGAGGTATTGCTACCTACTGTCTCTAATACTGATGCCCACATACAGGAAGGACTGTACAGACATCCACAGAATGTCCAGGTTATGTCATCAAATATAAACCCTACTGAACATAACATGTGAAGCAGTTTGATATCTCACTGGCTTGTTAGCAGATATGATGACACTAATTATGGTGTACAGCACATATGCAACACGTCATGCATGACATATGTACACAGGTTGACAGAGTTGTGGCTGGCAGCACATACACAGGGACAATAATGACATGTTTTTGTGATAACCTCATACATTTACTGTTGTCACAGGGTTTGTGGCAACATATGTCCTATGAGGGATAAGAAGCCAGTAACTGTCATGGCTTTCACCATCTACAGACTGCCATCCTCACACTACCGTCTGCAGTCCACAGATAGATGCTCCATTGGTAACACATGAAACCAAAGGCACAACACACTTCCCTGTCTGCAGATGACCCTGCATATGGGGATTCCACATAAACGTGGAACTGACATGGCAGATATGGAGACATGTAGGAAAGTCATACCCACACACACTGTTAAACCAACATTACTCCACATGCAGTATAGCAGCACTTAGAGTCTGTAGTCCGGTCAGGCACACCCCCCTCCTTTGTGTTGCCCTGTTTCCACACTGTATGTTGCCAGAGGTACATTCACAATCCATCTTGGATGCTGTTTGCCAACCAACAGATCTAGTTCCTGCTCACAGTGAATGAAAAGGGCCAACACCAACATGATGTTCCTAGATATTGGAGTGTGTTTCCATGCAATTGGCTATGGGAATGTTACCACAGCTGTTCCACATGCAGTCAGCTAGGGGGAGGGCTGCAATTTGTGCAGATGCCATCAGCTGATCACGAGCATCAATTAAAATACACATGCTACTGCTTAAGCAAAGCAGGTGTAGGTCTCCACATCCACCAGAGAGGGTTGTGGGAGAGACAGACAGAGACAAAGACATGTCAGGGAGGGGTTGGAGAGTAAAGCTGCAGCTTGTTTGTATCACGCACCTACCAGCACAGGGTATCAAACCCCTGACAACTATGTAGTGCTATCACAGTTCAATGCAGTTATTGGATGTGCCACATGGGCTTTCTGCCATGGAGCCCTCATACATATATGTGATGGTGAGTGGCATCTGCAACAGGAATACAGTAGCTATACGGTAGGTGACGTACACATGCCTGTCCGCATGAACAGGTGCCATTGTCAACACAGCCACACTTTCACAGGGTCACACACACATTGACACACTTGGCAGGGCCAGGAGTACAACTCATCAGTAGCAGGATTGTCACAACACATCACTGTGCAGGTATCACATACACCACATGGGTCATATGGAGGTTGTATGGACAAAGGGCATGAGGAGGTGTCTGACATCAGACAGCATGCTTCAGTATGTCCATGAGGGTTGTAGTGAGTGTGGATGTGAACATACAGACAATACAACACAAACACAAACACACAGGGTGCAAGTACTGACATGCATGGGTGCATGTCTACATGGGTGTGTGGTGGTCGACTGTGGCAGCAGGCTATACAAGGGTAGGCGATGGGTATACCTTGGCATCAGCACACATGACAATGGTCTGCATTGTGTCTCAGGGCTATAGTTTCTGCTTTTGACCACACAGGTGGGTATTGTATCCCCCACCCAGTCACCTGGGTGACTATTGTGTGTTGCCAATGCTGTGCATCACTTGCCATGTATGTGTTCCTTAGTCCATGACATGGACAGTGTCTGGGATGTGTACACCTCCCACATGTATGTACAGTGACATGTGGAACTGTACCTGGGGTATCTGGCCCATGTTGTGAACACAGATTATCATCATGTGTGCCAGTCTTGCCCACCTGTGGCAGGAACCAGTAATGGGCAGCAGGTTCACTCTGCACCTACACTGATAGCATGCTAACATCATTCCCTGGTGTCATTGGCATCTGTCCATACAGGGCATGTTGTCAGGCATGGTATGTCCATTGTGGGTGACATGTGATGGTACCACAGGTGGTGGAGCTGTCCATTGGGAAACATGGGGGAGGTGCATTGTCTGCATGTATGTGCATATTGGACAGATGGACAGGGTGACATGCCCTCTGTTGCCCACTATCACTCCATAGTTACTATCAGTGGCCAATATGCAGTGTACTACCCACATATTGGCTGTTGCCTAGGCATGTGTGTCTGTATGAGGCATGGATTGAGAGTGTGTTCTGGGTAATACTGGGGTTGCTAACTGTGATTGCCTGGCCTTGATGTTATATGTATGGGTATAGCTTTGCAACCTAGCCTCTCAGCTACTTCACATCTGTTTTCCCTGTACGGTGGACATTGTGATATATAGTAGGGCCACCATATAAGAAATATGCAAAACCCACTACACATTGGCAACAAGTGTCACACACTTAGAACCACCTCTACACAGGATAAGAGTTACAAACACAGACACCTCTCATGTCTAGGAGTAGAACCCCTAACTAACTAGTTTATTATACTACAGCACAAAGCAGTGACAGTATGCACCATGCACATTACTGGCTTACTCTTTCCCAAAAGGTGTAGTTCACAATGAATGACATCAGCAGAATTGCCAAAGTAGGCCATTTGAAATGTACTGTGAGTGACTAGCCTAAAATGCATTGCTCCCTACACAGACAGTGAGACACACACAAAATATCCACAGCTGACATGTGTGGGTAGAGAACCCTTGACAGGGGGTCTATATCACACTACAGCATGGGGATTTTACAGGATGCCCCAAAGGAACTACTGGACAAAGCAGTGACAGTATGCACCATGCACATTACTGGCTTACTCTTTCCCAAAAGGTGTATTTCACAATGAATGACATCAGCAGGATTGTCAAAATAGGCCATTTGAAATGTACTGCGAGTGACTAGCCTGAAATGCATTGCTCCCTACGCAGACAGTGAGACACACACAAAACATCCACAACTGACATGTGTGCATATAGAAACCCTGACAGAGGTCTATATTACATGACAGCATGGAGCTATTAGAGGACACACCATGGAGATACAAAAGAGCTCCTTCCCCAAAGGTGTATTTCACAATGAATGATATCAGCAGGATTGCCAAAGTAGATCATTTGAAATGTACTGTGATTGGCTAGCCTAAAATGCATTGATCCCTACACAGACAGTGGGACACATACAAAACATCCAGAACTGCCATGGGTGGGGATGGAACCCTACCACAGTTGTAAATCAAAATCCAGCAGTATGCAGTTACAGGACACAATACAGAGATTACTGGGCTATAACCTTACCAGAGGTGTATTTCTAGGTGGGTGACATCAGCAGCTTTGCCAAAGTTGAGTATATGAATTGTAAGGAGTGTGAGTACCCTAAAAAGCATTGCTCTCTATGCAGTCAGACATGTACACACTCACACACACAGTTTCCAAGTCTGGGGTTAGAATACCTATCTAACTACTTTATCACACTACAGCAGTATGCAGTTACAGGACACACTACAGAGATTACTGGCCTGCAACCTTCCCAGAAGAGTATTTCTAGGTGGGTGACATCAGCAGCCTTGACAAAGTTGAGTATATGAATTGTAAGGACTGTAAGTACCCTAAAAATCATTGCTTTCTACACAGTCAGAGACAGACAGACATGCACACCAACACACACACACACACACACACACACACACACTCACACACACAGTTGCCAAGTCTGGGGTTAGACCTCCTACCTAACTAGTTTATCACACTACAACAGTGCACAGTTATGGGATGCGCCATGGAGATTACCGGGCTATAATTCTCCCAAAGGTGTATTTCACATTGTATTACCTCACCAGGCTTGTCATAGTAGGGCTATGGGGAGGGTGTTGTGTGCATGGGCCATAACCCATTTATGTATGGGTTGACATGCCACATGCGGGCACACACTGAGTCATATGTCACAGATACTTGTATACAGCTGCTAGATGACTACTTCCTTCTACAGTAATGTTGTACAGCTGGCACATGCACTACATAGTCTGTAATGCTGACAGATACTGGTGGCTAGTATCTGCAGTGAGTGACATGTGCACCTCATGTGTTTAGGGCCCTTTGGCTGTGTGCTGGGTGGGACCAGCCTGGATGGCTCCTTGTCACAGTCACCCTCTTCCACACATCTATGTATGTCTACCTTTCACTTATTATAGTGTGTCGCTCTGACATATATGTTTGTATTCCTATCCACTGTGTGTGCTAGGCATGAGTGGTGCATACTGATGAGTGTCTGCACTAACATGTGCAACTGCCAGATATGTCTGGTCCACTGGTGTTTGCAGTCATGGCCTTCATGTGTTTGGTCCACTAGTGTTTGCAGTTATGGCCTTAATGTGTTTAAGTGTGTGAGCATGCCCAGTATGACCTTTCAGTATGTTGTTGACTGACATTGCCTTCATTATGTGTGTGAGCATGCCCAGTATGACCATCTGTAGTGAATGTGTGGATCATGTCCAGGTAGTTTGTGCTGCAGTGCTGACCTTTGTGTTGTACACCGACAGGAAGCATGCTGTGTTCTGCAGGGTATCCATCGATCAGTTGTCTTTGACTGTTACTACATTTCTGCATAGCAGGGAGGGGCACACCTGACTGTTTCTAGATTTATACACATGAGTAGTTGGGCACACCTGACTGTTATTACATTACTTTGTAGGACAGGGGGCACACCTTACTATTTCTACATTTCTACACAGGGTTGGGGGCACATCTGACTGTTATTACATTACTATGTTGGGAGGGGGGAACACAAGTTACACTTATATACATTTGCTATGACTGTACTGGTATGTCATGTACTCCATTTCATTCTGTATTGCTAACTACCATGATGACTAGAAGCATACCAGTGTACTACAGATCATGGCTTTGGTTGCCCTACATATTATTGTCTGACTTCTTACCCTTCAGAACTAACATCCCACTGCCTACCCTGCTGTGGTCCATCTGTGTAGGCCTGGGGATGAGGTTAACCATAGCCATCATTCTGGGGTCATGGCACAGGCCCTGTTTGGATTTGTCTACACCTGTCCTGCTGGCTGCAACTGTTGTTGGGTATGTGAACTGTCTTGACTGGCATGTGTGGGTCATATGGACACACGTCACTCAACACATTTCCCGTAGTGGGTTTTGTTGCCCTGTGTAGTACTGGCTACTATGGTGACTCCAGTTTGTAGTACACATGTCAGGGTGCCACTATGGGTGCCTACTGTCGGCTGTCATAACATTCAGCCAGTCAATTCCCTTGCATGCTCACATCCATACCCTAGCTACAGGTAACAAAACAGTCTACTCCATTTGGCAATTGGTAAGTTGATTGACTTACCTTTTGGGTATGCCAGACTTGCGGATGGTGCTGGAGGGCTGCCTATGTCAGATGCACATAGTACACTCCCTATACATGGTTGAGCACAGGTAGTGTCATGTTTGGCATCCCTTTAACTGTATGTGCAAGTCAGAGAGAGGTATCATTCCCTGGGTTCCTACTGTGTCACAGCATGTGCTATGTGTTATCTCTTTGCCAAGGCCAGTGTATACTGGGCACACCTCCTTCTGCCTACTGGGGCAGGCTCATGTTCTTCCTCCTCAAGGTCACTCTGTGCCTGTGCAGGCCTTGGCACTGGTGATGGGCCATGTGGCCCTGCTCCATGCTGTTCCTGCTGCAGCAGTTTCTGCAGGATCATATTGTGTAGTATTGCACATACCATAACAATTTGGGTACATGTAGCTGGTGAATACTGCAAGGCTCCACCAAATGTGTCCAGACACCGGAACCGTGACTTGAGCATCCCAAACACATGCTCTATTATATGTCTGGCCTGTGTGTGTGCCTCATTATAGTGTTCTTGTTCAGGTATGTGTGCATTTCTGATCGGTGTCACCAGCCACGGCTCCAGTGTGTACCCAGCATCCCCCACTACGTGACCGTAGGGGATGTCCCCATTGGCAAATCTCTGGTACAGCTGCATCTGATGCCATATGTGGGAATCGTCATAGCTTCCAGGGCAGCCAGCACATGCATTCATTATAATGCCCTGGGCATCACATACAACCTGGCAGTTGATGGAGGGGATGCCCCTGTGGTTGATGTAGGCCCTACCCTGTTCACCGGGTGGTGCTTTGATGCATATATGCGTGCAGTCTATAGCACCCACTACCCCAGGGTATTCTGCTATTTGGTGGAAGAGACGCACATTGCTGGTCAACAACTCATGGGTGCTGAGGAAATATACATGCTCACTGGCATGTGCTGACATGGCATCCAGGAACTTGTGGAATTCTCTGGATGCTGATGCCTGTGAGATTCCCATGATAGCCCCAGTTGTGCTTTGGGTGGTACCTGTGGTTAGTATACCTAGGCCTACACATACCTTGGTATCCACTGGGATGGGTTCCCCTCAGTCAGTTTGGTGTGTCAGGTGTGGCCGGCACAGCTCAACTATTTGGTGTAGGAGGTCTCTGTCCACCCTATAGTGCTCCACTATCTCCAGCTCATGTAGCCCCTGGTAGGTTACTCTGGGTCTGTACACTCTTCTCCATCTCCTCACTGTGGATTGTTCGGTTTGAGAGTTTACTGTGTTGGCTTTTTGTGCTTCGGTGGCATTTTTTATCCCTTTGAGTGATGGTCCTCTTGAGTAGTTTCATACAGGTGCACTGTTTCACATGAATTGTTCCTCACCATCCTCAGCCTCTTGCACATGTTGTTCTATGTTGCCTGTGCTGCCCTTTTCATTTTGTAGATTTGTTTGTTAAAATTCTGCCACTTGTATACACCGGTGGTGTGGAGTGTGGGAAAAAACAGTGGGGAAAGTGTTTGCTTAGTTTATAGTAGTGTTCTGGGCTGGGCTGCAGCCTGTGTAATTGGCTGATTCTGATACATTTCACCTGCCAGCTAAGCTAGTTCTCCTTGATTACCTTCCTACTGCATTTTTCCCTTCCCATTGCCTCCCTGGTTGAGCCCATGTGCGCAGCGCAAATGGAGTGCTCAAATGTGCACATTGCTGCTATTTCCTGGTTTAACTTCATTTTTCTTCCTGTGAAGCCCGGTGCACGGCACGCACACCTGCTTATACTTTGTAAAGAGTTCTAGGCAGGTTTAGATACACCCCTACATTAGTAGCAAACCTGAGCCACAGGGCTCCAGTCTGCTTACAGTATGCCTGACACACCCACTCATGATGTCACCTACCACCTCTCCTAGTCTTGCACTCAGGTATTCCTACTCTTACAGTGTTGGGACCTGCCTCACATGCTGGGAAAACTAGGATTCACTGTCCTTCCCCTCATTTGCATAGGATTGCCTGCTAATGCATAGTTACATGTGTCACACTGAGCCTCCCCCCTTAGCAACCACTATTCACTGGCCAGGTTGTCTTTTGCCTGCCATTGACTTGCATGGCAGAATACTGATTTTAGTTGGAATGCTTTTTAGGTTTATTTTCTTATTTTCTCACCGATCCCATTCGTGCAATGCTGCCCTATGCTTAAACAGTCGAGATCGGCATATATTTAAATGGTTTGGAGATCCTAATGGTTCATTAGTGCTGAAGAAGTCTCAGTTTTCTGAGAAGAAAAACGTGGTGAGCCAGTTAAGTGTTTATTTTGTATCTACCTTTTGTTTTTATCGCTTATTAAAGTTTTTGAGTTCACATTTGTGGTTGGTCTTGCCTTGGAGTGCTACCTTTGAGAGTTTACTGTGTTGGCTTTTTGTGCTTCAGTAGCATTTTTTTATCATAGGTTCATAGGTTCATACTAGGCTATCTGCCCTAGGGCATTTATAAGCCTAGCCAGAGTTGTGTGGCTTTCACCACCCCTTAGGTTGAAGAATACTATACCCATTAGTTTGCCGTGCCTCTGTCCAGAAGTGATACAGAGATGATCCCCAGGGTAAACCTACGATCTCCCATCCACTGGTCAAGATTCCTCTTGAACAGACCCAGCGAGGTGCTCTGTCTCACATGGACCGGGATTCTGTTCCACAGCATAGGGAGTCTCTGGGTGATGAATCTGTCCCTCCAGCACGTCCTATTTATATCCGTGTTGAGGTTTAAGTCTCTTGCTCTTGTGGCTCTGATGGATTTGGATTTTTTGAGGTGGAGCATGCCCATTAATTCCGGGTTGGACATGGCCTTGTATGTCAGGCACAGGTCACCTCTGAGCAGACGGTATGCGACTGAATAGAGCTGGAGTTTCTTCAGTCGGGCAGCATATGGCATATTTTTTAGCCCCTTTATCCTTTTGGTGAGGACCTTTTGGGGTCTTTCCAATTGCTGCAGGTGTCGGGTAAGATACATTCCGAATGGGGCATTGTACTCAATCCTTGGTCTGATAAGTGAAGAGTACAGGGGAACAAAGACCTCCCTTGATCTGGATGTGAATCCCTTCATAATCAGGTGGGCAATGTAGAAGGTCCTCCTAACCATTTTAGCAATGTGAGTGTCAAAAGAAAGGTTACTGTCAACTTGGGTCCCCAGGTCCCTGATAACCTCTTCTGTGCTTAATGGATTGCCACCTATGTGGTAACTTGGGGTTACCTTGTTTTTACCAAAGGGTATGACTATACATTTTTTAGCGTTTAGCTTAAGGCCATGGCTCTGGCACCAGTTATCCATTTCTATGAGACCTCTCTGAAGGATATCTGTGTCTGATGGATTTTCAACTATGGCGCCCAGTTTGCAGTCATCTGCAAACTTTGTCAGCCACAATCCTCCTATGTTTGCCTGCACTTCTGAAAAGTAGATGCCGAACAAGAGGGGGCCCAGGACTGAGCCCTGTGGGACACCGCTTGTGACCGGCTTGGAGTCTGACATGGCACCAGCAACTCTAACCCTGTGGGTTCTGTCCTTGAGCCAGTTTGCAACCCATCTTGTGACATATGGGTTTACATTTAAGCTGGTGAGCTTTTCTATGATACCCGAGTGGGGTATTGTGTCAAAAGCTTTTGCAAGGTCAAGGTAGGCTGTGTGAACTGCCTTACCCTCATGAATGGCCTTGGTGGCTGTTTCAAAAAAGTCGACCTAGTTCAAGAGGCATGATCTGCCCTTGACAAAGCCGAATTGGGTAGGATCCAATGTCTGTAGGTCCCCTATGTCTTTATTTATGAGTTCCATTATGATCCTCTCCATAGCTTTGCAGACCAGGCTTGTTAAGCTTATGGGGCGGTAATTACCAGGGTCCATAGAAGCACCACCTTTGTAGAGTGGGACCACAGTTGCCGTACGCCACTCTTTGGGTACGTATCCTGTGGTAAGGCTAAGATTAAGCAGAAGCCTTATGTGTGGGTTTAGTTCCTCATTGAGTTCATGTAGCACACAGCCGTGGACACCATCCGGTCCCATTAATGCTGTGTTTTTAGCTTTAGAGAGAGCAGCTCTCACCTGGGCATTTGAGATGATTGGGAGGCTACACTCTGCTGGGATAGATATTTCTCCTTTTGGGGGGGAGGGAGGGGAGAAATTTTCACTGAACATGTCTGCCAGTATGTTTGCAATGTCTGTGGGTTCAGTGATTTTTGTATCATTTTGGACTAATTCTGAGCATATCTGGGAGTTTCCACCCAGATTTCTAACATAGCTAAAGAAGGCCTTATGATTGTCTTTTGAGTCCTTGGCGATTTTTCTCTCAAAGTTGGCCTTGGATGATTTTATGAGTGATCGTAGTTTTTACTAGTATTGATCAGAGATGTCTTCCCTTTTAGGGATTTTGCTCTATCTTGTAGTAGCTTTCTCCTCTTGTTGTAAAGTTTGTTTATGGCTGGGGTCCACCAGATCGGGCGCTTGCCTTTGGTGGAAAGGGTCTTGATTTTATTTGGGATTGCTTGATCCATGCAATCCTGGAGGTGCTCGTAGAAAGCATTTGTGAGGGATTCAGCAGCGTGGGTTGTGGTTTCCAATGGCTCAGGGGCCTTGAAGGATACCACACCAGTCTTAAGAAGTGTGAAGTTGGCTTTTGAGAAGTTCTTCACTGTGGTCTTTTTTGTTGGGGGTGGGGGCAGGATGTGGATTTCCAGTGAGATTAGTTTATGGTCTGATCTCACCAATGAGGGATATACTTCCAGTGTGGAGCATTTTGTCCCCATGTTTGTGATGATCAGGTCTAGTATATTTTCACCTCTTGTGGGAATGGTGACAAGTTGTTCCATAGCATTTGAGTTTATGAACTCCAGGAACCTTTGGGCTAGGGTATTGGGGCTTGAGTAATGTTCCCAGTCTATGTTTGGGTAGTTGAAGTCACCCAATATAATGGTGTTTGGAGAGACATTTATACTCTCCAGTGTCTTCAGGAAGGCTGTGTGGGGTTCCTGAGTTTGAGAGGGTGGCCTGTAACATGCTACAAACTGTAGAGCAGTTTTGCCTATGGTTAATTGCACCTGAATGGTCTCTGATGCTTCGTGAGTTGCCACCAGCCTGGAGGTGTGGGTATCCTTGATGAATATGGATACACCCCCTCCTTTTGTGGTACGGTCCGGGTTTTGGGGCCAGAATGCATGATATGAGGTAAAACCTGATAGTGCTGGGGTGCTCTCAGGAGCCTTGAACCAGGTTTCAGTCACAGCACAGACATCGATGTTCTCCATACTGAGGAGGGCTTCGAGGGCGTGCATCTTGAGATTTAGACTTCTGGCATTGAGCAGCATTACCCTTAGTTTTTTTCCATTATTGTTTTCTAGGGCGGTGGGTTTAGAATTTGAGCCTTGTCTAAAAAGGCACTATGGGGTGGCAAGAGCCTTTGCCAATATCCGAAACCCAGGGTGACAGGTGCAAGCCGTCCCTTGAAGCAGCGTGGCTTGTCAAGCATGTCATTCCAGGCAGACAGACATTGGATCCCCTTAGAATGACACCAGAAATTAAGCCAATTATTAAAACTGATCATTTTGTCTCTGTATTGTGGCATCATTCTTGGTGAAGGTGGGATACTGCTCAGGGTCAGGGTCATACCAGCCTGGGCTACATAATCTGAGAGCTCCTTTATGTCTCTTTTCATGTAGTCCAGGGAGGTACGTCTCAGGTCATTCACACCGGCATGGACAATGACTGAGTCATACTTGCACTTGCTGTGGAGTGACCTGAGTGCTTGTGTTATGTGGCAGATTCTAGCGCCCGACAGGCAGCTTACTGTGACCCTCTCCTTATTCAGTCTGGTGAGTGGGACATCAGTGTGTCTGACTATGGAGTCACCTATGACAAGTGTGTCTGGCATTGTGTTTGGCCTTAAGGGCTGTGACTGATTTGCACACTGACTTTGTGATCTATGTGTTGCTTGTGTTATGTCATGAGGTGGCAGTTGTTTGGGTGTCTGCTTTGGAGGCCTCTGCTGTTTTGATAGATTTTTGATCAGTGCCTCCGAGTATGTCTTTGTGAGTTTATGTGTTTGATTTGTAGTTGTGATAGTTCTATGTGGGACTGGGTTTATGGTGTGTGTGGTTACCTTCTCCTCCTGTCTGGTTTTACCAGTCCTGAGGTGAGAGAGATCAGCCTCCAGTTTGGCTATATAGTTGCATCTCTCGCATGTATTTGTGTTTTGTGGGAGGAGGAGAGGGTTGTCTGTGTACATGAGGCAATTGTAACATTGCCTCAATATTCCCAGATTCACCAGCTGAGCAGGAGAGGACGCTAGCAACTGACCCTTTGACATGCTAGAAGAAATGAAAAAGTTTGCTGTGTAACTGAGTCAGAAAGGACCTATAGGGAAGTGGGTACTCAAGGGGTTTTAAGCTAGTGAAGTACTTTGTATAATATAGAAGTGCTTTACCTGACTAAAAAATGCTTTAGGAACAAGTGCTGAGCTTTACAGATAGAGAATAGACTGTTTAGATTACAAGTAGAGCAGTTCTAAGGGAAAAATGAAGAGCAGACTTTACGGAGCCAGAAATAGTTTAACCTTGTTTAACCGGCGCTGCCCGATGGTGCTCTAGTGGCAACTCCGCGCTAAATGCAGAAAAGGCAATAAGTCAGTAGTACAGGCTAGCACACTTTAGTGGGCAGCCAAACAATTAAATTAAACAGCAAACAAACACTTTTTGACTTGAATTAGACTAATTTCGACTAAAATGTACTTTTAAGTGCAGATAATAAAAAATGCAGTAAATAACTATGAAAACAGTTAAAACTTGCTCTAGGTAAGCAGTAGAAGGTAAAACAAATATAAAAAACAGCAGGATACTTAATCAGGAAAGCACCTCGTAACCAACACAAAAAGTCCCACAGATGTAAACCACGATCCACGCCGTATTTTAATGCCAAAAAACAAGTTTATTATTGAAAATAAACTTCTAAACAATGTAGTTGAGCGCTTTCATGTATACCAATACACTTCATCAGAACGAATTAAAAACACTTGAACACCTGTTTAAATAGTTGAAAAAATGCCAAATTTAATCAATTAATAATACTCCCTTCCCTTTTAAAGCAACAGTATTGTAATTATCTAAAAAGGTCCTTGTGCTGTGTAACCCTAGGTTCATCAACACTAAACATCAAAACTTCTTTTTATGAGGACTATTTACATGTTTCCTATATCAGTGGTAACATATTTTTTGAATGCATATACACAGTACAGGTTTCATACCATATGAAACCATGTACAGATGTCTTATTAGTTGTCACTATTGATCAAATTTGATGTATTATATCAACAACTTGTAATATATATAGCGACACACAGCATTTTTAAATCTTGATTTTCATTTACTTTTTTACTTTTTTCATGTTTGAATGTACCGTAGTGTTGATGAACCTAGGGTTACACAGCACAATGACCTTTTTAGATAATTACAATACTGTTGCTTTAAAA
This sequence comes from Protopterus annectens, assembly GCF_019279795.1. Taxonomy (NCBI): domain Eukaryota; kingdom Metazoa; phylum Chordata; order Ceratodontiformes; family Protopteridae; genus Protopterus; species Protopterus annectens. The sequence goes on from NC_056739.1 coordinate 469,741,851, forward strand.
GGGAAGGGAGTATTATTAATTGATTAATTTTGGCGGTTTTTCAACTATTTAAACAGGTGTTCAAGTGTTTTTAATTCGTTCTGATGAAGTGTATTGGTATACATGAAAGCGCTCAACTACATTGTTTAGAGGTTTATTTTCAATAATAAACTTGTTTTTTGGCATTAAAATACGGCGTGGATCGTGGTTTACATCTGTGGGACTTTTTGTGTTGGTTACGAGGTGCTTGTTGTACCCTCAGATACAATTTGGTTATTAATCAGGAAAGCAGTCGCTTTTTTTCAGTTCTCTGTAGCCAGGAAGACTCAACAGGACCACGTGGAGCTGTGTCTGAGCAATATGGCTTCAAAAAAATGCCAGAGGCAGATTTTAACCAGGGAATTTCAAAAGAGCTAGAATGGTCCAAAATGACCAATTACTACAGCTTCTTGTGCTGAGGTCACTTCCCTCAAGGACAGGTAGGCTATTCAAGGCTCCCCACTCCCACTGGTGAGCTAAGAAACTTCCTTCTATCCAAGTAAGGCAATGGACAACACAGGAACTACAACACAGCCCAGGATACAGCAAGGCCTGTAAACTGGTCTAACTAGTTTAGGAGAGGCAGGAAAACAAGGAATATTTTTTTTTTTTGTTTTTAAATAGAAACACACAGAAATGCAGAAAAGGCAATAAGTCAGTAGTACAGGCTAGCACACTTTAGTGGGCAGCCAAACAATTAAATTAAACAGCAAACAAACACTTTTCGACTTAAATTAGACTAATGTCGACTAAAATGTACTTTTAAGTGCAGATAAAAAAATGCAGTAAATAACTATGAAAACAGTTAATGCTTGCTCTAGGTAAGCAGTAGAAGCTAAAACAAATATGAAAAACAGCAGGATACTTAATCAGCAATGCAGTCACTTTTTCAGTTCTATGTAGCCAGGAAGACTCAACAGGACCACATGGAGCTGTGTCTGAGCAATATGGCTTCAAAAAATGCCAGAGGCAGATTTTAACCAGGGAACTTCAAAAGAGCTAGAAATGGTCCAAAATGACCAATTACTACAGCTTCTTGTGCTGAGGTCACTTCCCTCAAGGACAGGTAGGCTATTCAAGGCTCCCCACTCCCACTGGTGAGCTAAGAAACTTCCTTCTATCCAAGTAAGGCAATGGACAACACAGGAACTACAACACAGCCCAGGATACAGCAAGGCCTGTAAACTGGTCTAACTAGTTTAGGAGAGGCAGGAAAACAAGGAATATTTTTTGTTTTTTGTTTTAAATAGAAACACACAGAAATGCAGAAAAGGCAATAAGTCAGTAGTACAGGCTAGCACACTTAAGTGGGCAGCCAAACAATTAAATTAAACAGCAAACAAACACTTTTCGACTTGAATTAGACTAATTTCGACTAAAATGTACTTTTAAGTGCAGATAATAAAAAATGCAGTAAATAACTATGAAAACAGTTAAAGCTTGCTCTAGGTAAGCAGTAGAAGGTAAAACAAATATAAAAAACAGCAGGATACTTAATCAGGAAAGCAGTCACTTTCTTTCAGTTCTCTGTAGCCAGGAAGACTCAACAGGACCACGTGGAGCTGTGTCTGAGCAATATGGCTTCAAAAAACTGCCAGAGGCAGATTTTAACCAGGGAACTTCAAAAGAGCTAAAAATGGTCCAAAATGACCAATTACTACAGCTTCTTGTGCTGAGGTCACTTCCCTCAAGGACAGGTAGGCTATTCAAGGCTCCCCACTCCCACTGGTGAGCTAAGAAACTTCCTTCTATCCAAGTAAGGCAATGGACAACACAGGAACTACAACACAGCCCAGGATACAGCAAGGCCTGTAAACTGGTCTAACTAGTTTAGGAGAGGCAGGAAAACAAGGAATATTTTTTTTTTTTTGTTTTTAAATAGAAACACACAGAAATGCAGAAAAGGCAATAAGTCAGTAGTACAGGCTAGCACACTTAAGTGGGCAGCCAAACAATTAAATTAAACAGCAAACAAACACTTTTCAACTTGAATTAGACTAATTTTGACTAAAATGTACTTTTAAGTGCAGATAATAAAAAAATGCAGTAAATAACTATGAAAACAGTTAAAGCTTGCTCTAGGTAAGCAGTAGAAGGTAAAACAAATATAAAAACAGCAGGATACTTAATCAGGAAAGCAGTCGCTTTTTTTCAGTTCTCTGTAGCCAGGAAGACTCAACAGGACCACGTGGAGCTGTGTCTGAGCAATATGGCTTCAAAAAACTGCCAGAGGCAGATTTTAACCAGGGAACTTCAAAAGAGCTAGAAATGGTCCAAAATGACCAATTACTACAGCTTCTTGTGCTGAGGTCACTTCCCTCAAGGACAGGTAGGCTATTCAAGGCTCCCCACTCCCACTGGTGAGCTAAGAAACTTCCTTCTATCCAAGTAAGGCAATGGACAACACAGGAACTACAACACAGCCCAGGATACAGCAAGGCCTGTAAACTGGTCTAACTAGTTTAGGAGAGGCAGGAAAACAAGGAATATTTTTGTTTTTTTGTTTTTAAATAGAAACACACAGAAATGCAGAAAAGGCAATAAGTCAGTAGTACAGGCTAGCACACTTAAGTGGGCAGCCAAACAATTAAATTAAACAGCAAACAAACACTTTTCGACTTGAATTAGACTAATTTCGACTAAAATGTACTTTTAAGTGCAGATAATAAAAAATGCAGTAAATAACTATGAAAACAGTTAAAGCTTGCTCTAGGTAAGCAGTAGAAGGTAAAACAAATATAAAAAAACAGCAGGATACTTAATCAGGAAAGCAGTCGCTTTTTTTCAGTTCTCCCTTTGAGTGATGGTCCTCTTGAGTAGTTTCATACAGGTGCACTGTTTCACATGAATTAATAGCCTATTCCAAAGACGTGACAGTTTTTGAGAGGGAAATCTGTCCCTCCAGCATGTCCTATTTAAGTCACAGGCCATATTTAGATCCCTGTAATGGGTAGCTCTAGTATTGTTTGATTTACGAATATGCACCAAGTTCATTGCATTTGGGTCTGAGATTGCTCTGTAAGCCAGGCATAAGTCTCCACTAAGAAGTCTACATGACACAGAGTATAGTGACAGGGACATTAGTCAGTCTGTGTAAGGCAAGTACTGGAATCTCTTGATTTTTTTTTTTGTTAGAAACCTCTGAGGTCTCTCCAGGTGCCAATGAATGGCAAGATTACTATAAGTTCACTGTTGAAGCTTAAATCATTACATTTTATATAAAAAAGGCTGGAACATAACTTAACTGTTTTAATATTGTAGTTTCTAATGTTTTACTTTTTACTGCGCTTTTTACTTTTTACTGTTTAAATTATATATGCAAATGTTGATTATTTTTCACTAGGGGAAGTTATGACATTTAATTGTTTGATTACTGCTGGGGAAGGTATTTAAACTTGATTTGTTAGATACATAGTATTCTGATGGTCTAGTTTTTGACAAAAGCACTAAATGAAAGTGTTTTTTCCCTGTACTATGTGCTGGTGTGTTGTTTCTAGACTACACTAATATTTCAACAGAATCCTCAGAACTGTGTTCAGTTTATTACTCATGCAAGAATTACTTTTATTATTATTGGGGTTTAGTAGGATTTTAATCACTTTTAGATGTTTATAGGACATTTCCTTAAAACTGTTCTTTTTAAAGATTCTAAATGTGACCAGTTTTACACTATACAGAGCTTTAAAAGTGAGAGACAGGTGATAAATTCAAATAGATATTTTATTTGTATATATGTTGAAGGAATTTGTAATATGGATGGTTTCCAATCTATGCAGTTAATGCTAGTCATAATTCTATTAATTAGGAAAAGCAAAACTTCTGTGTTGGTTTACAAGGTCAAAATATGTATAGAATGTTAAGTTTCTCCTCACCACAATCAACACATTTGGTGGAGCAATTAGGACTGAATAGTGCATTATGAACTGGTATGAAGGAAGTAAGCATATTTAAAATCCTAAATTGGGTATAGAATATTTTTTTAAAGAGGATACATTTTTTACAATAAAATATAGGTTGTGTAATAACATAGTCCCAATCTGTATTTATCTCCAGTGAAGAACAGATGATGAGCATATATACATATATATGCAGCTATATATATATATATATATATATATATATATATATATATATATATATATATATATATATATATGTGTGTGTGTGTGTGTGTGTGTGTGTGTGTGTGTGTGTGTGCACGCACGTGTGTGAGTTTATAACCTTGTAGTTTAGTGCAAGTTTATATGTATTAGACATTGTCCTGTTTTGTGTCAGTGTTTCTACAAGCTCTAGTAAAAATTTAATGTTTGATGATATATCATTAATAAAATAAAAATTAAATTTTATGTAATGTAAGATTTGATTAAGTATCGGGATATATCCTTTCAGAAGATCTAAAATGGATCTTAGTTCAATTTGCTCTGAGGAGGGCAAGATACCTTATTGATTTGTTGGATTTTATGGAAATTACAGAGATCAATAATTTTTCTGCCTATCAAGATATTAGGCTTAAGATGAAAAAGTTGAATAATTAAATAATAGTTATCTAAACGAAGATAAACCATATGTTTACATAAGTCTTTCAGAATGTCCCTGAAGAAGTGGATTTTTATAAGTTGAATAGTGTTTGTTTTTTAGAAGGGGAATTGACAGAAAGTTAACTTTATAGGATGATAAACATTTATATAAAATTTTAATTCATGCTAGAGTATTTAGTTCTTCAGAGTGTATATACCTGACAGAAAACCATAGTCTTTGTGCTCTTATTATTAAGTGGTATAAGTAAAAATCTGGTAAATTTAACCTCCCAACTGCTTAGGATAGGAAAGTTTAGAATATTAAATTCTAATTGACTTTTGGACTAAATACATTTTGATAGGGTGGATTAGATTTTAGTTCATTTGTTGTGAGGTATATATAAATTAAGGGATCTCAAGTGGAATAGCAATTTTGGAAAAATATTCATTTTGATAATTGTCACCTTCATTAAAAAAATGAAAATTTAATTTTGTACCATCTTTGCATGGCTATTTGAATGTGGGACAAGCAATTGTTAAATTTCTTAGGCTTCTAGAGGGCGACGCATGCAACAACGTTACACCTAAGTATGTACAATAATACATTATTTGTAAACCATTCAAATGAGATGGATCATTGAAGGAATGGTAGTTTGAAAAAGGTAAGAGGAAAGAGTTGTCCAAATTCATTCTGTAGCCTGTAAAAGATGAACATATTATAACTGAAGGAAAACTGTTGGGAAGGCCTGTGATTGGTAGGTTTAGGTAGATGTTAATGTTAGTTGCAAAGGCAGTAAATGAAATTTAATACTGTGATAAGATGGGATATTGTAACATGATTTCTGAATTAATGATAGCAATAGTGGTTCAAGGTATAAGACGAAAAGGTAGGGAGGGCACTCTTATCTTACTCTGTTGTTTAAATAAATGGGTTTTGATAGTAACTTACTAATACACAACTGTGTTAACAGATTACCATATAGGATTTTAATATCAATTATAAAGTTGTTGGGAAACATAAATTTGTCCATGACCAAAAATAGAAATGAGAAATTTACTCTTTCAAATGCTTTTGATGCACCAGTTGATACAGCATACCAGTTATGCATATTTTGAAATGTACAAAGTTCAGGTTTGATCACAGGTTTGCCAATTTTTAATAAAGCCCAATTGTAGTGGTGAAACTATTGAAGGTAGAATGGCTTTTATCCTTTTAGCAAGTATTATAGAGAATATTTTAATATCGACATTTAGGAAGGCAATAGGACAGTACTTATGAATTTTAGTTGTATCTTTGTTCAGTTCAGCTCAAAAAACTCAATCAGAGAACATTTTACTAAAATGTGTTCAGCCCATCTGTGTATATGTATACAGAATCTGATAAACATCTGATCAGCCCACACACTCATGCATCCTGCCCCCAAAAGAATCTCCACCTGACTCACAGTTTGCCCCCACCTTCTCCAAATGAGTTAACTACTAAAAAAACAAGCAACTTGTTCCTTTTTGTATGCTGGACACAGAAGACAGTACCACCAGGGGAGATGACTAATGCCATAATGAGACAAACAGAATATGGCTCTAGTGCTGTATTTTTATGGACACAATCTTGAAGCACCAACTCTCACCCCCATTTTTAGGAAACATACAGTATGGTTAGTGGGTGTGCTCACTAGATGGATGCTGGACCAGCTGGCAAGGGCACTATTGTACATGGGATTTACTATCACAGGACTACCCCCTAGTGGACACATTCCACCTAATCCTCCTGTTTGGCTGCTCATTAAGTGGAGATTTGTGACATGGCACATCTTACAACATACCATTGATCATACAATGTAAAATTGTTTATTATGTTAATAGTTTACTTTATCTTAGTCTTTGTAACCATTTATTTTCAGCTCTGGTAATTTGAGAATCTATCCCTTTCAGAAGCAAAAGCATGGCTAGGACTTCCAAACAACTTTTCTTTTTTCCCCTGAATCATATTTTATCTCTGGATAGTGGAACTGCAACAAATTTTGATATTTTCTTCCTCAACTTCCTCAACAACAACTGCGGACCACAAATAAAACAAAATGCAAATGAAAAATAAAAATATATATATTTTCATGAATAATGAATAAGCAGACACTGTTAAGGACAGAAAACAGTTTTAACTCTGGTAAATGTACATATATTTAAGTTTTTATTCATTTTTTTTCTGCTTCTAAATGAAAAGCTTCTTGAAAAAGGGGATCATAGGAGTACGGCAATCACACCAGTCAGTCTGAACATTCTAATAAGGTTGTTTCTTCTTCTCCAATCTAAGGCACATTTTTCTAACCAATCAGATTTCCCATCCCATCAACAAATCATGCTGGGTAGCCTGGTCTTCTCTATTCCTTTCAAGAGGATTTAACCCACTACAATTTAAGAGTTTTATTATCTGCTGAAGCCTCTTTTTGATAAAAGCACTCATAAATAAATAAGCAGAACAATTTAAACCTACAGAAGGATTTCCATGAATGGTACAACTTACAGGTCAGTAGTTGGATTACAGTCTTGTACCACTGCTAGAACCACCAAGAATCATAGAACCTTAAAGGCTCACCTTTCTCTGCTTTGTGTTAGTCCCAGCAATGACAAGTTCCTTGTACAGGTTTGGAGATCCTAACCAGAACACTACTCTACTACAAGTGGCCTATTTGCATTTTTAACTGTACATTTCCATGTTCCAAGTCAGTCACACAGCACCATATTCTGTTTCCAACCTGCTCAGCAACCATCTTACTTTCTTCTACTCTGTGTATTCATTTATCATTTACCCTCACTAGCACTTTCATGCAGTGTTTCAATAGTTGTATGCCTTTATACTGCCCACAGTAATGAATCTCCCTTTTGTTCTTGCACACTGGTACCCTAGCACTAGAATACTTGTTCTCCAGTCATCTGGGATGTACACCTTCCTCTACATACTGCTATTAGTATTCCCAGGAGCCATAAACTGACATCTTAATCACATGTGTTGTAACCTCATCTAGGCCAGCTGTTTTTCCTGAGTTTGTTTTCTTAATGCTGTTCTTACTTCTTCTAGGTTCAAATCTTCTTCCTTTTTGATTTTGTAGGCTGTGTCTGGGGCAGTACAGCTTGCATGTGGTTTTCCTTATTCAGAAGATACTGGAAGTAGTCCATACATGTTTGTGGTATATATCATATTCATTTATTTTTCCATTGGCTAACCTCTGGTGCAGTCTAGTTTGCCACCACAACCATATACTGTGCTGGCTGATACAAATAATGTTGCAGTACTTTTGTCAATGAAAGTGCTCACAAAGCTGAGGCCCCTCATTACAATGTATTGAATTAAGCTTAAGGCACAAAAGACAATCCCTCGGATTCTCAAAAGCTTGCACGGAGTGCAAGATCGGTGCAGGAGCTCAAGCAGGCAATATGTCTGCCGTGCGATCCAGGAACAGCCTGCAGGGGCATGCACAAGCATTCCTGCACTAATCTTGCACGGACTAAGCCCTGGTATGCAAATCACCTCATTTGCAGGTGAAATCCATGCAAATGAGGTGATGTTGCAATCCAAGAAGCTTGCAACAGTCCGTGCAAGACTAGTACTATCTGCAGAAATGTACTTGGTTAGTAACCGAGTACATTTCTGCAAAATCCAAAATGGAACTGTGACAGCCCCAAATAAATGCTGCATATCATGTAGTAAGAATGCCAATAGCCAAGTATAAGGCCATTGGCATTGCAGACAAATAAATAAATAAATACAAAAATCAACTTTTATTTTTTTTAGCCGATCTCGGCTGTTTAAGTGTAGGGCAGTGGCGCGCAAATGGGATCGGGGGGAAAATAATAAAATAAACATAAAATAAGCAGTCTAACTAAAATCACTATTATGCCATGCAAGTCAATGGCAGACAGAAGACAACCTGTCTAGTGAGTAGTGATTGCTAAGGGGGGAGGCTCAGTGTAAGACAAGTAACTATGTGTTACCAGGCAATCCGATGTAAATGAGGGGAAGGATAGTGAATCACAGTTTTTCCCAGCATGTGAGTCAGGTCCCAACAGTGTAGGAGTAGGAATAGCTTGGTGCAAGCCTAGGAGTTAGGAGACATTATGGGTGTGTGTGCCAGGCATACTATAAGCAGACTGGAGCTCTGTGGTCCGGGTTTGATCCTAGCTTAGCTAGGGGGTGTCTAAACCTGCTAGCACTCTTTACAAAGTCTAAGCAGGTGTGTTTTACAGGAAGAAAAAAGAAGTTAAACCAGGAAATAGCAGCAGTGTGCACATTCAAGCACTCTGTTTGTGCGGGGAGTACATGGGCTTAAACAGGAAGGCAATGGGAAGGGAAAACAGCAGTAGGAAGGTAATCAAGGAGAACTAGATTAGCTGGCAGGTGAAATGTATCAGAATCAGCCAATTACACAGGCAGCAGATCAGCCCAGCCCAGAACACTACTATAAATTAAGCAAACACCTTCACCTTCTGGTTTTTCCCACACACTACACCACCGGTGTAAACAAGTGGGGAACTTTTAACACTCACAACAGCAAAATAATAGGGGCTGCAATAGCTATCATACAACTTGTGGAAGAGGCTGAGGGTGGTGAGTATGTGAATGCTGTCGACTAACCCACAGTGAGGAGACAGAGAAGAGCGTACAGACCCAGGGTAACCTACCAGGGGCTACATGAGCTGGAGACAGTGGTGCACTATAGGGTGGAGAGGGCCTCCTACAGAAAATTGTTCAGCTGTGCTGGCCACACCTGACACACAGAACTAACAGAGGGGAACCCATCCCAGTGGATATCAAGGTATGTGTAGGCCTAAGAATACTAGTTACAGGTACCTTCCAAAGGCCAACTGGGAATATGATGGGGATTTCACAAGCATCAGCATCCAGGGTACTCCACCAGTTCCTGGATGCCATGTCAGCACATGTCGGTGAGCACATATATTTCTCCAACACCCGTGAGGTGTTGGCCAGCAATATGCAACTGTTCCACCAAATAGCAGAATACCCTGAGATAGTGGGTGCTATAGACTGCATGCACATGTGCATCAAAGCACCACCCGGTGAGCGGGGTAGCGTCTATATCAACTGCAAGGGTTTCCCCTCCATCAACTGCCAGGTCATGTGTGATGCCCAGGGCATAATAATGAATGTGTGTGCTGGCTGCCCTGGAAGCTATCATGATTCCCACATCTGGCATCTGATGCAGCTGTACCAGAGATTTGCCAATGGAGACATCCCTCACAGTCACCTAGTGGGTGATGCTGGATACGCACTGGAGCCCTGGCTGATGACACCCATCAAAAATGCACACACACCTGAACAAAAACTCCATAATGAGGCACACGCATAGACCAGAATTAGAATAGAGCATGTGTTTCGGATGCTCAAGTCATGGTTCTGGTGCCTGGACACATCCGGTGGAGCCATGCAGTACTCACCAGCTACATGTACCCAAATTGTCCTTGTATGTGCCATGCTACACAATATGATCTGCAGAAACAGCTGCAGTAGGAACAGCACAGGACAGGGCCACACAGCCCCCACCATTGCTAAGGCCTGCACAGGCACAGAGGAGGAACAAACTGAGCCTGCCTCAGTAGGCAGAAGGAGGCATGCTCAGTATGCCCTGGCTTTGGCAAAGAGGCAACACATAGCACATACACTGACACAGGAGGGACCCAGGGAATAACACCTCTCTCTGACTCTCACATACAGTAAAAGGGATGCCCAACAATACACTACCTATGCCTAACCATGTGTAGGGAGTGTACTATGTGCATCGGACATAGGCAGCCCTGCAGCACCACCCTTAATACTGGGACAACCACAAGGTAAGTGACTCACACATGCCAGTCAGGGGCACGGTCACATACCCAACAACATTCACAGCCAGCAAGACAGGTATAGACAAACACAAAAAAAGGCTGTGCTATGGCCTCTGAATGAGGCCTATGGGTAACCCCCCCCCAGGCCTACACAGACAAGACTACAGCAGGTCAGGCAGTGGGATGTCAGTTCTGAAGGGTAGGAAGTCAGAAACTAATATGCAGGTAATTAAAAGCTAAGATCTTTAGTACAATGGTATTCCTCTAGCCAGCATGATAGGTAAGACTACAGACTGAAATGGAGTACCCGACATACCAGTACAGTCCTAGCAAATGCGTACAAGTGTCAGGTGTGCCCCTCCATCCGATGTAGAAATGTAGTCACAGTCAGGTGTGCCCCTCCCCCAATCCTGTGTGGAAATGTAGAAATAGTCAGGTGTGCCCCCCATTCCAGCAGAAATATAGAAACAGTCAGATGTGACCCCCACAATCCTGTGTAGAAATGTAGAAATAGTCAGGTGTGCCCCCCATCCTACATAGAAATATAGTAACAGTCAGGTGTGCCCCCCACAAAATCCTGTGCAAAAATGTAGAAATAGTCAGGTGTGCCCCCCATCCTACGTAGAAATATAGTAACAGTCAGTTGTGACCCCCAATCCTGTGTAGAAATGTAGAAATAGTCAGGTGTGCCCCCCATCCTACGTAGAAATATAGTAACAGTCAGATGTGCCTTCCAATCCTGTGTAGAAATGTAGAAATAGTCAGGTGTACCCCCCCATCCCCATCCTATGCAGAAATGTAGTAACAGTCCATACCAAATAATCGACGGATACCCTGCAGAGACAGCATGCTACCTGTAGGCGCACAACACAAAGGTCAGCACTACAGTACAAACTACCTGGACTCGATCCACACATTCAATACAGACGCCCATACATTGCATGCCAACACACTTGGAGTAATGAAGGCAATGTCAGTCAACAACATACTGAAAGGTCATACTGGGCATGCTCACACACTTAAACACATGAAGGCCATGTCTGCAAACACCAGTGGACCAGACATATCTGGCAGCCGCAGATGTTAGTGCAGACACTCCTCAGTATGCACCACACATGCTTTGCACACATAGTGGATAGGAATACAAGCATATATGTACGGACAACACACTATAATAAGCCAAAGGTAGATGTACATAGATGTGTGGAAGAGGGTGACTGTGACAAGGAGCCATCCAGGGCTCTCCCACCCAGCACACAGCCAAAGGGCCACAACCACATGAGCGTCTGATGTCACACACTGCAGATACTAGCCACCAGTATCTGTCAGCATTACAGAGTATGTGGTGCATGCGCCAACTGTGCAACATGACTGTTTAAGGAAGTAGTCATCTAGCAGCTGTATATATGTACTTGTGGAATATGACTCAGTTGTGCCGGCATGTGGTGTGTCAACCCCTAGATGAATGGGTTATAACCCATGCACACACACTGCCCTTCCCATAGCCCCACTATGACAAGCCTGCTGAGGTCATCTACTGTGAAATACTCCTTTGGGAGAGTTGCATCCTAATAATCTCTGTGGCATGTACCATAATTGCATACCGCTGTAATGTGATAAAATACTTAGGTAGGAGTTTAATTCCCCTACATGGCAAGTGTGTGTGTGTGTGTGTGTGTCTGTCTGTCTGTGTAGAGAGCAATGCTTTTTTGGGTAGTCACACTCCCTACAATTCAAATGCTCATCTTTGGCAAGGCTGCTGATGTCATCCACCTAGAAATACACCTCTGAGAAGCTATAGCTTAGTAACTTCTGTAACGCATCCTGTAACTGCATACTGCTATAGGGTGATAAATTATGTAGGGAGCTGTTCTACTCCCAGACGTGGCAAGTGTGTGTTTGTCTTTCTGACCCTAGCTGTGTAGAGAGTAATGCTTTTTAGGGTAGTCACACTGCATACAATTTTTATGCTCTACTTTGGCAAGGCTGCTGATGTCATCCACCTAGAAATACACCTCTGGGAAGAATGCAGCCCAGTAAACTTTGTAGCATGTGACATAACTGCATACTGCTGTAATGAGATATAAATCTCTGTTAGGGGTTCTGTACCCATGTATGTTGGTTGTGGATGTCTTTTGTGTGTTTCAATGTCTGTATAGGGAGCAATGCATTTTAGGCTAGTCATAGTACATTTCCAATGGCCTACTTTGGCAGTCCTGTTGATGTCATCCAATATGAAATACACCTTTGGGGAAAAAGCTCTCCAGTAATCCCTGTGGTGTGTCATATAACTGATTCATGCTGTAGTATGCTATAGACCTCTGTTAGGGGTTCTATGCCCACACATGTCAGTTGTGTGTGTTGCAATGTCTGTGGGGGGAGCAATGCATTTTAGGCTAGTCACACTCAGTACATTTCCAATGGCCTACTTTGGCAGGCCTGCTGATGTCATCCAATGTGAAATACACCTTTGGGGAAAAAGGTCTTGAATAATCCCTGTGGTGTGTCCTATAACAACTCAATGCTGTAGTATAATATACATCTCTGTTAGGGGTTCTATACCCACATATGTCAGTTGTGTGTGTTTCAATGTCCCGGTGGGGAGCAATGCATTTTAGGCTAGTCACACTCAGTACATGTCCAAGGGCCTACTTTGGAAGTCCTGCTGATGTCCTCCAATGTGAAATACACCTTTGGGGAAGGAGTACTCCAGTAATCTCTGTGGCCCATACTTTAACTGCATAGTGCTGTAGTGTAATAAACTAATTAGATAAAGGGTTTAACTCCCAGACATGACAGGTGTGAGTGTGTTTGTAACTTGTATCCTGTATGGAGGTAGTTGTGAGTGTGTGACACCTAGGCCCAATGTGGGGTAGATTTTACAAATGTCTTTTATGGTAGCCGTATATCACAATGTCCACTGTACAGGGATAACAGATGTGAAATAGCCGAGAGGCTGGGGTGCAAATCCATACTCATACATGTGATATCACTGCCAGGCAATCACAGTTAGCAACACCAGTATTACCCAGTGCACACTCTCAACCCATGTACATACACACACACATGCTGAGGCAACAGCCAATATGTGTGTAGTACACAGCATATTGGTGACTGATAGTAACTATGGAGTGATTGCAGTGGCCTACAGAGGGCATGGAACCCTGTCCATCTGTCCAATAGGCACATACATGCAGACAGTGCACCTTCCCCATGTTCCCCACTGGAAAACTACAACACCTGTGTTCCCATCACATGTGACCCACAAAGGACATAACATGCCTGAAAACATGCCCTGTATGGACAGATGCCACTGACACCAGAGAATGCTGTTAGCATGCTATCAATGTAGGTGCGAGGTTAACCTGCTGTCCATTACCAGTTCCTGCCATAGGTGGCCAAGACTGGCACATCTGATGATAATCTGTGTACACAAAATGGGTCCGACATCTCGGGTACAGTTTCACATGTCACTGTACATGCACGTGGGAGGTGAGCACATCCCAGACATCGTACATGTCACAGACTAGGGAACACATACATGGCAAGCAATGCACAGCATTGGCCACACGCGATATCCTCCCAGGTGACTGGATGGTGGATACAATGTCCACCTGTGTGGGCAAATGCAGAAACCACAGGCCTGATCCACAATGCAGACCATTGTCATGTGGCCTGATGCCAAGGTATACTCATCACCTAGTCTTGTATAGCCGTCTGGCACAGTCGACCACCACATACCCGTGCAGACATGCACCCATGCATGTCAGTACTGGCACCCTGTGTGTGTGCGTGTGTGTGTGTGTGTGTGTGTGTGTGTGTGTGTGTGTGTGTGTGTGTGTGTGTGTGTGTGTGTGTGTGTTGTATGATGTGTATGATCACATCCTCACTCACTATAACCCCCAGTGGCATACTGAAGCATGCTGTCTGATGTCAGACACCCTCCCCATACCCTTTGCCCATATAACATCCGTATGACCCATGTGGTGCATATGATACCTGCACAGTAATGTGTTGTGGGAATCTAACTAGTTATGCACTGTATCCCTGGCCCTGCCAAGTGTGTCAATGTGTGTGCGTCCCTGTGAGAGTGTGGCTGTGTTAACACTGGCACCTGTTTATGCAGACAGGCACGTGTACATCACCTACCATATAGCTATCATATCCTTGTTGCAGATGTCACTCACCATCACATATATGTTCTGTGGACTCCACAACAGGTAACCTATGTGGCGCATCCAGTAACTGCATAGGACTGTAATAGCACTACATAGTCATCAGGGTAGGTGTGTGACACCAACATGCTTAGATTTTACTCTGCCACCCCTCCCTGACTTGTCAATGCTTCTGTCTGCCTCTCTCACTTGTGGATGTGGAGACCTATACCTGCTTTGCTTAGGCAGCAGCATGTGTATTTTAGGTAATGCTCATGATCAGCTTATGGCCTGTGCATGAATTGCAGCCCTCCCCTAGCTGATTGCATGTGGAACAGCTGTGGTAATATTCCCATAGCCAACTGCATGGAAACATACTCCAATATCTAGGAACATCATGTTTGTGTTGGTCCTTTTCATTCACTGTGAGCAGAAACTTGTTCTGTTGTTTGGCAAACAGCATCTAAGATGGAGTGGGGATTTACCTCTGACAACAAACACTGTGGAAATAGGCCAACACACAGGAGGGGGATGTGCCTAACCTGACTACAGACTGTAAGTGCTGCTATAATGCATTTGGAGTAATGTTGGTTTAACAGGGTGTGTGTGGATATGGTTGCCCTACATGTATTAATACCTGCCATGTCAGTCGTATGTTTATGAGAACTCCACATCTGTAGGGTCATCTGCAGACTGGGCAGTTTGTGGTGCTTTTGATGTCATGTGTTACCCACAGAACATGTATCTGTGAACTGCAGAATGTAGTGCGAGGACTGCAGTCTGTAGATGGTCATAGGACATTTGTTGCAACAAACCCTGCTACAACAGTAAATGTATAATGTTATCACAGCAACGTGTCAATATTGGCCCTGTGTATGTGCTTCCAGCCACAAATCAGTCAACCTTTGTACATATGTCATGCATTAAGAGGTGCATATGTGCTGTACACTATAATTAGTGTCATCATATCTCATAACAAGCCAGTGAGATATCAGACTGCTACACAAGTTATGTACAGTAGGAGTTATATTTGATGACATAACATGGACATACTGTGATTGTTTGTACAGTACTGGGGTCTGTGTACTTATGGTGAATGTCGACAGTGTGTGTATTGTTAATATGTACCTTGACCTGTGTACAGACTGTGGTAGTTGTCATCATCCTAGGTCCCATCCTATCTGATGTTACATGCTGCCCCACTGAATGTTATCATGTTGGCTTAAATGTCTGTAGGGCCATACACACACATGCCCCATACCACAGTCAGCCATTGGGCCAAACTGTGATGTGGCCCAGTATATGTAGGGTTAGTGTGTTAGTGGCACATATAAGGATGGTGTTGAACAGATAGTCCATAGACTGTAATATTATGCTAGCTTGCTATATGTGGCTGTGTTCTCAGTGGTTTTGGTTATGCCCTTTCACACAGGTGTAGCTTACCCTGTGCTGTGACATGCCTGTACAGCCTGCTATATATGCAGGTACATGTGCATTCCCCCATAGGAGATGTAAGCCAGTGTTGAGCCAGTCTGCCTGTAGCCTGCACAGTGCATTGTTACATGCCTAGAAGCTTAGTGTACTGACCCAGTGAGATGTCATGTGCAGATACTTGCCAGATGTACTGCTGCCAGGCCTCCCTTAACAGTCATGTATGGTCAGACAGAGCAGTGGGATGCTGTACAGATGTATGTCAATATCTAGTGGGTAGTATGCGGCCATGGCACCCCTTTACCAGCGGTTATTACATGTCAGGCCAGACAGGGGTGTGTGAATGCATAACCTATGGTGACATGTGCATACCAGTCGTTATGTGTTATTGCCATCTACATGGCTCTTAACATCCATATTGTCAGGCATGGTACACATGTTTTGCACTAAGGGGTTCTGTGTATACCTCTGGACTGTACAGAAGAATGTCTACACATATTGGCCAATATTTCTGCTGCAGTTGACAGGGGCAGTAAGTGCTAGCAGCAGTACTTTACTATGATGTCCTTAGGATGTCTGTCAGTAGCCAATGGCACACATGTGGAAAGCAGATGTGACCTCCCACGCACACCATGTCTGTGAAGACAATCCCAATTACTGTAGCAATAGTATATATAAGTATATATAACTGTAATAGTACACAAATAAAGGTTTTCCATTTCTGCAAACCTGTGTGTGGTGTTTTTTCCAATGACCTCTCTGTGGGTATATGTTGCAGGCAATGATTGTCTTTTGTATGGGTAGCACATACAGTGTCCAGTTGTTCAGGTGTGAACTGTAGGCATAGTGGTTGTTCCATATTTTCTGCACCTTCTACATAAGTATCTTACTGTACATATCTCTGCGTGTGTATGTGTAGTCACATGTATATCTGTACATATGTAAAGATATATATATATATATATATATATATATATATATATATATATATATATATATATATATATATAGTGTATATCTGTATCTGCATATATGTGTCTGTGTATATGTATCCTGGGGATGTTGAAAGCTTCCACATTTTGCATTTCCTATAGGAGCCAGACTGTACTGCATGATATGTTACCAATACCAGCCTGACATCATACAGGTGGGATGTAATACTGTTAACATCTTGTGCCCATGTCATGTCAGGTCCTGGTTATGGAATCTGCAACACTTGGTAGAGTATTACAGGGTGGACGTGTTTGGCTGTGGGGGGTACTATATTATAAGATCGACATTTGAAAACATTGAACAACATATGGTCGACACCATATGGTTGATGTCTTCAAACATCGACCTTATAAAAAGACAAAAAAGAAAAAAGTACACTAACGGGTTTAAGCAAGGGGGCAAACCCCTCTGCACCCCCCCCCCCATGTGGGGGGCTGTACCCACCACACCCCCCGCTACCAATATACCAACTCCGAGACTGCACTACATTGCAGTATACGGAAATCTCCCCTTATGGAGATTTCCATTTACATGCTCGAGATTCTGAGCGTTTGATATTCTCATGTCAACAATGTCAGATTTGACATTGTCGGCTTTCGAGAATATAATATAGACCCTGGGGGGTATGCCTATTTGTACAAGACATATATCGTTTGGGGCCTCTCAACCCCATTAACAGTGCATGTGGACATATTTGTTTTTGTTAATCTACCATTGCTATCTACAGATGTATGGCCACATATACCTATATACATATATATCTGCTTGCATATATATGACTATGTCCATATATACCTACATAAATATATATCTGCGTGACCTTGCTGTGTATATGTAGACATATAGGTGCAGACATATATATGTGTTGATATAGGCATTTGCATATATATATATATATATATATATATATATATATATATATATATATATATATATATCTACATGTTCATATATATTTATATATATATATATATCTATATATATATATATATATATACATGTTCATATATATTTTTATATATATATATATATATATATATATATATATGTATATATTTCTAAATATACATATATATATATATATATATATATATATATATATATATATATATATACATATATTTATATGTTGTTTCTGTTTAGATATTAATATATTTACACACCACATACATCTAGATGTTGGTATACATTCTCTGTACTGTTGCTTGACTGGGCTGGATGATATGTTTATGAAAACATCAGATTTATGTATATCTGTTATAGCTTACAGGTAAATCACTTTATCTATGGTGTGCAGAGTCCTGGGCTTGAGCCTTGTAGAGGCTGGTTATTTTGTTGCTGGGCACAACATGGGCAGTCATTGGAAACAGAGTGATTAAGGCACTTTAAAGCAGTTGTAAGCGGGTTTGTGCAGAGCTAAGCACTGCTAACTTCCGGTTACAGTTTCTTACACTCAGTTAACTTCTAAATTGCTTAGTCTGTGTAGGCAGTGCTTACGCCCATGCAAACGCACTTAAACATGCTTGCTTTTGCTTATATATGCTTACTACTGCTTATTTGTGCTTAAACCTACTTACTAGTGCCTTATTCATTATGACACTGACACTTCATATGTGCATTTCCTGCAGTACTCCAGTTTATAAATATATGCGATTTATTGGGTTTTGCAACAAAATTATTGGTTATAACATGTTTTGCCATATGAAATAGACTGTGCTGCAGTGGGATTTGAACCAGGCATGCCTGCTCATTAGGCAAACACTCTGCCCACTACACTATTGCTGTGCTGCTTCATATGCATATATCTTCCTTGTTATCCTCTTCAGCCTTTTAAGCTGCTTTAACCATAGCTAAGCGATGGGCACACCCATGCACCTATGGTTAGCTGTACTCGGATTTAAAATAAAAAAAATATAAAGGGGTTTCTTCATTTGATTTTCATGTACTGTTGCTGTACACATGGGGAACTGTTGGTGGGGATATGCGGACATCTATGAGCAATCTCACTCGTTTCTTACCACTTTCTGCTGTTCTACATTGCAAGGGTGTGTTTATTCTGTGAGCTCTGCTCTCAGACACGCCCCCTGCACTCATACACACTCTGCGTAAGCCTAGGAGCTCGGGCAGCGTGCCTTATTAATATGCATGGCACGCTGCTGTCCTGCTCCTAAATGGGTGCTTCCGTGCAGGACTTAGCTAGTCCTGCACAGAAGTTTAGTGAATCCGGGGGAATGTATTAAGCACAATATACACAACATTGTTGTATTTATGTTTGCTGTGTTTATGAGCACAGCAGTCAGTACTTAGTTTGTAACTGTATTTTGTCTGTTTAGTTGCAATCAGGTGGGTATCTTTTTATTTTTTTAAGGTTAAAACTCTTGTCCGTGTATGCCATTGTCTTTTTTTTTCCCTTTTCCATGATACTTTATATAGGGAGATCATAACAAAAAAAACACCACTGGGTATAGTGTACCTATAAAGCTACTGTAAATCCATCAGTCATTTCATGTCAATCAATCTATCATTCATTCAGTATATAAGTAATTCAAGCAATCAGTCAATGTCAGCTAATCAATCAATTAATCAATTAGTAAGTAAAGCAGCACAAAACATATCTAAAAAGCTACATGTGGTGATCACACTGTGATTTGTCTCATATAATTTGAATCAGGATTCATTTTTCTCTTCCTTTTTGGGTGGAATGCCATTTTTTAGCCATAACTCATTTTTATATCGGCATTCAAAAATTTAATAGTTTGATAATTTCAGTTCGATATTTTATGATTCGAACTATTACATTTTCAAAATGCTGATATATATAATATATATATATTTATATATATATATATATATATATATATATATATATATATATATATATATATTTCTGATCTGTAAAAAAACAGTTCCCTATACTAATCTGGTATGTCCAAGGGTCAGTTTCAAGGTTACTCTCCAGTCCAGCTGGTGAATCTGGGAATTTTGAGGCAATGTTACAATTGCCTTATGTACACAGAAAACCCTCTCCTCCTTCCAACAAACTCTAATACATGTGAGAGATGCAGTTACACAGCCAAACTGGAGGCAGAGCTCTCTCAACCCAAGACTGGCACAGTCAGTCAGGAGGAAAAGGTAACCACCCACACCACAAATCCAGTCTCACACAGACCTATTGCATCTGCATACCAAGCACATAAACACGCAAAAACATACTCGGAGGCTCTAAATAAAAATCTGCCTAAACAGCAAAGACCTCCTAAGCAGATATCCAAGCAACAGCCACCCCTCAACAATACCCACGAATCACATGTCTCACAAAATCAGTGTGCCTCACAGTCACAGCCCTTAAGGCTAAACAACACACCAAATACACTTGTTATAGGGGACTCTATTGTCCGGCACACTGACGTCCCACTCACCAGACTGAACAAGGAGAAGGTCACTGTAAGCTGCCTGTCGGGTGCCAAGATCAGCCACATAACGCAAGCACTCAGGTCACTCCAAAGCAAGTACAAGTATGACTCCGTCATTGTCCATGCTGATGTGAATGACCTGAGACGTACCTCCCTGGACTACATGAAAAGAGACATAGAGGAGCTCTCTGACCATGTAGCCCAGGCTGGTATGACCTTGACCTTGAGTAGCATCTTGCCCTCACCAAGAATGATGCCACAGTATAAAGACAAAATGATTAGTTTCAAAAATTGGCTTAAGTACTGGTGTCATTCAAAGGGGATCCAGTGTCTGTCAGCCTGGGATGACATGCTCGACAAGCCACATTGCTTCGCTAGGGACGGCTTGCACCTGTCACCCTTAGGCTTTCGTATACTGGCCAAGGCTCTTGCCACCCTCATAGTGCCTTTTTTAGGCAAGGCTCAAAGGACAAACCCACCTCCATAGACAAGCCAAGGATAAAAAAACTAGAGGTAATGCTACTCAATGCCAGAAGTCTAAACTTCAAGATGCATGCACTCGAGGCTCTCCTCAATATGGAGAAAATTGATGTCTATGCAGTAATAGAAACATGGTTCAAGGCTCCTGAGAGCACCGCAGCACTACCAGGTTATAACTCATACCATGTGTTTCAGCCCCAAAACTCGGACCGAAGCACAAAAGCAGGGGGAATATCTATATTCATCAAAGATACCTACACCTCCAGGTTAGTGGCACTGCACAATGCATCGGAAACCATCCATTTGCAACTAACAGCGGGCAAAACTGCCTTTCAGTTTGTAGCCTGCTACAGAATACCCTCCCTATTACAGGAACTCCACTTGGCATTCCTGAGAACACTGGACAATATGAAGGTCTCTGCAAACACTATGTTATTGGGTGACTTCAACTACCCAAACATTGACTGAGAAAACTACTCAAGCCCAAACACCCTCGCCCAATGGTTCCTTGAATTTATAAACTATAACGCAATGGAACAACTGGTCACCACTCCCACAAGAGGGAATAACATATTGGACCTGGTCATCACCAACACGGGGACTCTATGTTCCACACCAGAGGTAAACCCCTCATTGGTAAGATCAGACCATAAACAAATTTCCCTGGACATCCATATCCCATCCCCACCCCCAGCCAAGGAAATCACTGTAAAGAATTTCTCAAAAGCCAACTTTGCACTTCTCAAGACTGAGGTGGAATCCTTCAAAGCCCCTGGGCCAGAGGATAATACAGCCCAATCCGCAGAATCCTTTACAAATGCATTCTATGAGCACCTGCAGGAATGCATGGATCGTGCTACCCCAAATAAAACCAAGACTCACTCCTCCAAAAACAGGAGACCGGTCTGGTGGACCCTGGCCATAAATAAGCTATACAACAGAAGGAGGAAGCTACTACATGACAGAGCAAAATCCCAAAAAGGGAAGGCATCTCTGATCAGTATTAGCAAGAAACTTTGATCCCTCATAAAATCATCAAAGGCCAGTTTCGAAAGAAAAATTGTCCTAGACACTAAAGATAATCACAAGGCCTTCTGTAGTTATGTCAGGAACATGGGCGGAAACTCACAGATATGCTCTGAATTGCTGCATAACGGTACAAAATATACCGAACCTACAGACATAGCCAACATTCTGGCAGACAGATTCAGCGCAAACTTCTCCCCCCCTTCCCCCCCAAAGGAGCAAATGCCTATCTCAACTGAATGTAACCTCCCTGACATCACAGATGCACAGGTGAAAGCTGCCCTCTCCAAAGCAAAAAACACAGCATCTATGGGACCAGACGGTGTCCCAGGCTGTGTCTTACACGAGCTCCAAGAAGAACTGAACCCTCACATTAAGTCACTGCTCAAACTTAGCCTTACTACAGGATATGTACCCAAAGAATGGCGTACAGCTACAGTGGTCCCACTCCATAAAGGTGGTGTCACAACAGACCCCGGAAACTATCGCCCCATAAGCCTGACTAGTCTGGTCTGTAAAGCTGTGGAGCATATTATCATGGAACTCATAAACAAAGACATTGGGAGCCTCCAGACACTGGACCCTACCCAATTTGGCTTTGTTACGGGCAGATCCTGCCTCTTAAACTTAGTTGATTTCTTTGAAACAGTTACCAAAGCCATAGATGAGGGCAAGGTAGTCCACACAGCCTACTTGGACCTCGCAAAAGCCTTCAACACAATACCCCACTCGGGCATCATAAATAAGCTTACTAGCTTAAATATCAACCCCTATATCACAAGATGGGTTGCAAACTGGCTCAGAGATAGAACCCACATGGTCAGAATCGCAGGTGCCATGTCCAAATCCAAACCAGTTACAAGTGGTGTCCCACAGGGCTCAGTTCTGGGACCTCTCTTGTTTGGTATATACTTCTCTGAGGTTCAGGCTAGCACGGAGGGATTATGGCTGACAAAGTTCGCAGATGACTGCAAACTGGGGGCCATAATCGAAATTCCAGCTGACACAAGCATCCTCCAAAAGGGTCTCACAGAGATGGATGCTTGGTGCCAGAGCCACGGCCTCAAGCTAAATGTTAAAAAGTGCATAGTCATCCCCTTTGGGAAAAACAAGGTGCCCACAAATTACCACATTAAGTACGGAAGAAGTAATTAGAGATTTGGGGACTAACACAGATAGTAATCTCTCCTTTGATAATCACGTTGCCAAAGTGGTTAGAAAGACCTTCTATATTGCCCACTTTATCACGAAAGGGTTCACATCTAGATCAAGAGAGGTCATTGTGCCCCTCTACTCGTCACTCATCAGGCCCATAATTAAATACAATGCCCCTATTGGGATGTACCTTACCCGACACCTGCAGCAACTGGAGAGACCCCAAAAGTACCACACCAAGAGGATCATGGGCTACAAGCAGATGTCCTATGCAGCTCGACTATAGAAACTCCAGCTCTACTCAGTTGCTTACCGCCTACTCAGAGGAGATCTATGCCTGATGTACAAAGCCATGTCAAACCCAGAATTAATGGACATGCTCCACCTCAAAAAATCCAGGTCCCTTAGAGCTACATGCTCCAGGGACCTAAACCTCAACACAAAAATAAATAGGACATGCTGGAGGGACAGATTCATTTCCCAGAGGCTCCCCTCACTCTGGAATAGAATCCCAATTCATGTTAGACATAGCCCCTCGCTGACCCTCTTCAAGCGAAATCTGGACGCGTGGATGGGAAATCAGAAATTCACCCCTGGGATCTCTTCTGTGTCCCTGCTAGACAGAGGCACAGTAAACTAATCTTAAAAGGGTACCTTCTGTGACCTACTTTACAGATAGACAGGCTAATCTAATAGGGAAGCGGAAGCCAAATACACTCTGGCTAGGCTTATAAATGCCCTAGGGCAGATAGCCTAGTATCTACCTATGAACCTATATATATATATATATATATATATATATATATATATATATATATATATATATCTATATATATATATATATATATATATATATATATATATATATATATATATATATGTATATATATATATATATATATATATATAATATATTTATATAAATATATATATATATATATATATATACATATATATATATCTGTATATATATATATATATATATATATATATATATATACACACACACCCACACACACACACTAATAACCACCGCTATGAAGAACTACTACTATAACACAATAAACTTCAGTAAACTGCAGTGAAATAACAATCTGACTGAAATAAATAAAAACAGTGAGGCTCAGGATAGATTCAATTAAGCTTTCGTTCTATTACGATTACAAGTACTTCTTCAGAATGACAATGCAAAACTTTAGAGTGAATGTTACATATAGAAAAAGTATCATGTGAGAAGACAATAACCAATAACAGTGCAACAGCATTGCTGTGATAGTTATATAAATTACCCAATGAGATGAACAGTGGGTTTTATAAAAAGAGCAGTACTAGTGTAGATATATACATATCATACATATTTATAAGCTGTGTAGTGTTTTTTCAAAACAAGCAATGAAAATGCAAATACATATTTAAAAGCTGTATAGTAGTTTTTCAAAACTAGCAATGACAGTGTAGATATATGCATGTAATACATAATGAGCTGTGTAGTATGTATAAAGTATACATATGCTGAGATTTATCTGTACCATTTTTGTGCACATTTAATATTAATTGATTCATTTAAACCAGGTGGCATATCTGCACCTAGCAGATGCTGCCACTTTAGTTCTCTCAGCTCAAGAAAAACATATGGGTCACCAAAAAATGGATCTACTTGTTCAAGAATTAAAAATTTAAATGAACCATTACAGAAAGAAATGTGTTTAGCTAAAGCATTTTTGGTTTTCAAATGTCTAATGGCAGCTAAATGTTCATTAACTCTGAGAGTTTTCTGGATGTCTTACCTATGAAAAAACAATTACCTGCTGAACACACAGCAGCATATACTACAGATGTAGTGTGACAATCAAAATGTCTTTGAAACTTGATTGTATAATTTTGATGCTTGAAAGTATATTGTGAGCTTGTATAAATGTGAGGACATACAACACACTTCTTACAACAGAACATGCCTTCATTTGCAGTCGAGGAAGGTGTAGGTACAACAAGAAACTGTGAATATCTATTCTCTAAGTGCATACAAATAGATTTAGTTCTCTTGAATGAAAAAGATGGAGCTATATCAAAAATGCTTATCATGTATTGCGAATTGGATACTAAATCCCAGTTATTTGTGATAAATACACCCATTAGAGAAACCACAGTAAAAAATTTTTCCAAAGCCAACTTCACGCTTCTTAAGACAGAAGTGGCAAACTTCACGACACCCATGCTGACGGACAATAAAGGTATGACTTCTGAATCCTACACAAATGTACTTTATAAGCACTTACACGAGTGCATGGATCATGCAATCCCTAACAGAACCAAGATGCAATCCTCCAAAAAAAGGAAGCCAGTCTGGTGGTCCCCTGCCATAAACAAACTCTACAACAGAAGAAAGAAACTGTTGCAAAAAAGAGTAAAATGATCCCATGATTGGAGAAACTCCCTGGCCAGACTCAGTAAGAAGCTGAGATCCCACATAAAATCCTTCAAAGTTAGTTACAAAAACAAAATCACCACTGACTCTAAAGACAACCACAAAGCATTCTATAGCTATGTCAAGAATCTCAATGGCAACACTCAGATCTGCTCTGAGGTACAGTACAATGGCACTAAATATGCAGAACCAACTGATATTGCCAACATCCTGGCAGATAGGTTCAGTGCTAACTTTACCCCCCTGTCATCCCATGAAGGGCCCATCTCTATACCAGAAGAATGCAAAGTTCCTGTAATCACGGCTGCACAGGTAAAAAGCTCACTATCCAAAGCCAAGAACACAGCATCCATGGGACCTGACAACATCCCAGGCTGTGTTCTACATGAACTACAGAACAAACTGGTGCCCTGCCTAAGTACCATGTTCAATCATAGCCTCACCTCAGGCTATGTGCCCACTGAATGGCGCACAGCGACGGTTGTCCCACTCCACAAAGGGGGAGCCACCACAGACCCCGGAAATTATCACCCCATTAGCCTAAAGAGCCTGGTCTGCAAGGCTATGGAACATATCATCATGGAACTTATAAACAATGACATTGGTAATCTCCAAACTCAGGACCCCACCCAGTTCAGGTTTGTAAAAGGCAGATCATGTCTCCTAAACCTGACAGACTTCTTTGAAGCAGTCACCAAAGCTGTAGATGAGGGTAAGGTAGTTCACACAGCCTATCTAGATCTCGCCAAGGCTTTCAACACCATCCCCCACTCTGGAATTATAGATAAACTCACTAAACTAGGTATAAATCCCTATGTCACAAGATGGGTTGTCAACTCGCTCACTGACAGAACCCACACTGTGAAAGTAGCAAACTCCAAATCCAACTTCAGACCAATGACAAGTGGAGTACCACAGGGTTCAGTCCTGGGTCCTCTCCTGTTTGGTATCTACTTCTCTGAAGTACAGGCTAACACAGAAGGTCTTTGGCTAATGAAGTTCGCAGATGACTGCAAACTAGGAGCCATAATCAAAACTCCAAAAGATGTGGACATCCTACAAAAGGGCCTCGCTGAGGCAGATGACTGGTGTCAAAGCCATGGCCTCAAGCTCAGTGCCAAAAAGTGCATTGCCATCCCTTTTGGTAAAAACTCTGTACCCATGAAGTACCACATAGGTGGTAGTCTACTTAACACTAAAAGTGTGATAAGAGACCTTGGGATGCAGGTGGATAGTAGTCTCTCCTTTGATAATCACATCACCACAGTAGTCAGGAAATTCCTCTACGTGGCACACCTCATCACAAAAGGTTTCTCATCCAGGAAAAAAGAGGTTGTTGTTCCCCTCTACTTGTCACTCATTAGACCCATTATAGAGTACAATGCCCCTTTTGGTATGTACCCCACAAGACAACTACAACAACTGGAAAGGCCACAGAAATACCTCACAAAGAGGATTACCAGCCTCAAACAGATGCCCTATGCAGACCGTCTCAAAAAACTGCAGCTTTACTGCATCACATATCACCTACTCAGAGGCGATCTCTGCCTAACACACAAAGCTATGTCAAACCCAGAGCTGTTCGACATGCTCCACTTAAAGAAATCCCAATCCCTATGAGCTACACGCTCTAGGGACCTAAACCTTGTCACCACAATAAATAGAACATGCTGGAGGGATAGATTCCTGTCCCAGAGACTCCCCATACTCTGGAACAAATTACCTATCTATATCAAACAAAGCTCCTCATTAGCACTCTTCAAGAAAAATATTGATGATTGGATGGGAGATAGGAAATTCACCCCGGGGATCACTTCTGTGGCTCTGCTCAACAGTGGCACAGGAAAATAATTTCTTGGGTGGCGAAAGCCAGGGTACCTTTTGGCTAGGCTTATATAGGCCCTAGGGCCAAAAGCCTAGTACCTACCTATGAACCTATGAACCTATAATCTGTCTAATAAGAGACATGTCTCTTGAAATGGGCAATGGGAAACTAAGGCACTTGTCAGTATTTTTCTATTTCTTAAAATCAACAAAACCATAAATCAGAATAGGCATATATTTAGAGTATCTAAGAGATGCCACTTCAGTGAAAATATTTTGTACAAGTGAAGGTGGATAATTTCTCTGGTAAAACATTTTTTTAACAGATCAGTTTGAACTTTAAATTCAACATAATGGCTAGTTAGACGAGAGACACGTATGAACTGAACCTTTACCAGATTCTTTTTCATGATGTATGAGTGCTGACTTCAGAAATCCAGAAAATTATTCCTTTATGTACTTTTTTCTGTACACTGTAGGGCAAATGGCATCTTTTTGTAGTATGTCAATTTTAGTGTCTAAGAAATCAATAGATTTACCAACTTTAGAAATGACAAGAATAAGAAAACCTAGACTTATGTCTGTAATAAACGTGTGAAGGTTAGTAACATCTCCTTGCCATGCAAAAAAAATATCATCAGTAAATCTCTTGTACAGTAATACTGAGTCAAAGTTGTGAATATGTGTAAGATTTTCTAGCTCCCAAGCACTAAGCACCAAATTAGCAAAAGCTGGTGCAACTTTGGAACCCATTGCTACACCTTTGATCTGCTTGTAAATTGTATTATTAAAGTAGAAGAAGTTATTGAGAACTATCTGAATTAATGTAGTAATAGTTTTAATTTTAAATGCAGAGAATGTGGTGTATTTTTCTAAAAACAACTGTAGTAAGTGTAGACCTTCCAGGTGTGGAATATTCATGTATAGTGATTATATCTAGTGTGATTAGAGTGCATTTGTATAGTTCATTTTTTGTACTGTGAAGCTCATTCAAAAAAGCCTGAGTCTTTAAGATAATGTGGTGTACCTTCTACAAGTGGATTTAGAATAGAATCTAAATACTCAGCAATCTTCTCTGTTTTCATTTTTTTGTTGGAAATAATATGTCTGAAAGGTGGATCCGATTGATTTTTATGTATCTTGGGTATTCCAAATTACCTACCCAAGTTAGGGTAAGGAACATACATGAAATTAAATTCATCAGCAGAAATGGGAGTGTTATTTTGAAGGAGTTTTAAAGTTCTATTAATTTGAAATGTTTCATAACAGTATTGTAATCAACCACCTGATAAAAATCATTATTTTTTAGTGTTTCTTCCATTTTTTTTAACATAAACAGATTGTTCCATCAGCACTAAACCGGTACCTTTGTCAGCTTTCATGATACGGAGAGACCTGTCATTAGTAAGGTCAGTGAGAGCTGACCTTTCAGCAGTAGAAATATTATACCATTTATTTGATTCATTAGAGGTATACAACCTTCTTATATCCCTTTCACACACTCTCAAAAAGGTTTGTATAGAAGCATGAAGTATAGGATTATACATGCTTTTTGGTTTCAGTCCAGTAAAAGATGTGTCATTATCAGAGCTGTCATCATCATCAGAACTATTAAGAGTTATTAGAGCCAGTGTAGTGCAGAAGTTTTAACTATAGCTTTCTAGCATACATTCTTAGATCTAACAAAACATGAGGTAAATGTGCCCTTTGTGAACGGATGACATTAAACCCTTTTTGGAGAACTAGCATATGTTCTGTACTGAATGATCTGTCAGTAAGGTTGAAAATAGCTGAATCCCTGGGTTGTAAAATGTCATTAGAAACCTGTAAAATGTCATTAGATCCTGTGGAGTCAGTAACAGCAACATTAGGTATAAAACAAGATGTAGCAGCATCATTATTAACTTGCAAAATGTCATTAGAAACTTGTAAAGTGTCATAGGAAACTGTCAGTAAAAGTATCATGTATTACACCGGATGTTAAAATATCATTAGTGTTTAAACAAAATGTAGAAATATTAGTGTTCCTTGTCACTTTCTCAAACTGCATCTTGTAGTAAGGCTGGGTCCCAAATTGAGAAATCTCCTTTGACCTTTCTTCTTTCTCATGACAGACTCTCTGTCTCCTCTGGGGGACAAAAAATGCATAGTGGAGTTGTTGTGGTTTTCTGAAAATGGCATGCCATTGCCATAGTTAAAGCTATGTAAGTCAGGGAACTCTTCATGGCTTTCCAAGTGTAAATGGTTGGAATTAGAAGTAGAAGTTAGAGTAGGATTCAGATTAGAAGCAGAAACATCCGTAACTGCAGCTATAGATGATTGCAAATGAGTGGAAGCAGTGCTACAGTTAGAAAATCCTCTGTTGCTGTTGGTGTTATATACTAGAAATTGTACAGATCCAGCAAACTCTCAGTAAAAGTATGTACTGTATCATTGGACGTTCTAGTTAGCCTTCTAACCCCTATCTAAACAGGCTGATTATCTAAGTCTAACACACATGCCAAGCCACAATGATTCAGGTAAAAGAAAAGTTTTACATGTGAAATAATGTTGAAGTGTGCTTTGAGATGTTTATTATTTATTGACTGAATACACTTTTAAAGCTTTTGGATGATATGAATTTGTTAAAAATAATACATTGTCATAAACTGAATGAGATTCCCTTAAGGAATAATGAATGCATTGATAAAACACATTGCATTGTTATAAAGTATAATGTAATGAAAAATTGTTACTTTTGATACTCCTAGAAAGCTTTTCAGTTTATGAGCTACAGAATAATTTTATTTACTGACTCAGCAGTGTTCTCTGTCTTTATACTTCTGTATACTAAGTGTGTGATTACTAAAATCAGATCATCAAGATCTCCATCAACCAAATACAGTGACTTTTAACTACAATACTATAAACTGGCTTACTTTCACAACTAAAAAAATATAACATAAAGATTCCTTACTTTCACTAAAGATAATTCCATAGATGAAACTTTTTCCATACCCACCGGGGGTGATAATATTCTTCACCTTGTCTTCATTGTCATCTCCCCTTCCTGTATAACCCCTAATTTCACCATTTATTTAGTAAAGTCTGATAAACTAACAATAACCTCCTCTCTTAAAGCACAATGAAACCCTCAGAAATCTGGATTACTTTGGTTTACTCCACAATAAACTTTCTTACATTTGCAGACCTTCTTGGCAAGTATAAATAGAGCAGTTGTCTAAATCACTACAATAACCTTTAATGGTAGTGCACACTCCTCTGAATTCTATTCCTTTATGGACAGATGCATCAAGGAGTCAGTTTCTATGAGCTATAGCAATGATGGTAGATTGCAGAGTAATTCTGTATGGTGGAATTGGCCATAGAAACACACTTTACAACAGAAAACTCAGAACTTCTATTACAGAGCCCCATTCTCCTAATATAAAAGAGACTTAAGGCATTTTAAGTCTAACCAACAAACACACCATCAATAGGTAAAAGGCTATGGTTGAACTCATGGCCACTGCCAACTTCAGATATAACCACAAGACCTTCTTCAGTTACATTAGAAATGATGACTATTCTGTACCTACATTATCTCCCATGAAATCTGTTACACTGAACCCAAAGTTATTGGTAATATTTCTGCCAATGCATCGCTCAGCTTAGCCAGATAGTACTCCCACTACCAACCATCTCATCTTTTCCAGAATGACCGTATAATAGGCATAGCTGGCTTTAGGCACCAGTGAACCCTGAGGTCGCTGGGGCCCCCTGTTCCTGGGTGGGCCCCCAACCACAGCAAGTTACCTTACCTTGATATTTTGTAACATGTCTGTCAAACCAACAAAAGTTAGTACATCAATCTTATATACTTAATAAACCAGGTGGGTAATAATGCTTATTTATATCTCCTTTAAAATTCAAAAATATCTTTGCTTATAGTAATGGTGTTTTATCAAGCAAGAGCCTTCACAATTCAATTAAATATTTTACCACTAACATAGTGTCCATGGCTTAGTTAAACCCTGCTGGTGGACATTCTCTACACTAAAATTAACAACATAGCCAGCTTTAGGTACCTGCAATACATGTGGCTGCAAGGCCCCCCCCCCCCCCCCCCTTAATCATCCTTCACTGTGTGAGGGCCCAACAAAAGCTGCTGCTGGTTGTTGAAAATGAGGAGAAAAATGTATTAATTTCATGATTATTCTGTTTAACCTGAACAGGCTGTGCTATGACCCTGTTAGGATAAAGCTGATAATGAACATAAGCAAGGTAAGCACTAGCGAGATCAGCAGCCCAGTGTGACCAGTGTCCATGCATACCTTGGATTTTAAGAAGAGCTAATACTTCTCATCTTCAGGGATGGTTTTCTCTTTTAGGGAGTTTCATAAATACTTGCAGAATACCAGATATTGTAACTCTCAACTTCTTCACTGAAGAATTCAGCACAATACCAATAATAGCAGAATAAAGGCTCAAAATCAGGAACGCATTTTAAATATTACTCGGATTCAATGAAAAAGATAATAGAATAACACCTTTTGCATCAACATGTTTTTTTTTTTTTGGACATTAAGTGTAAAATTTTAATGTCTGGATTTATTGACTGTCTGTAATCCCAAATGATTTACAAGCAAATCAAACTTGTTACAAAGGACAACAAAATTATGTGCAAAATCAGGGAAGGTCTGTGAAATCAGGGACAGTGACAGGTTTGCATTACTCCTCACTGAGGTAAATAAAAGTGACCAATCCCTGCTGCTGTCTGATGACTGCTTAACAACAGTCACTGATCTTATGTGCTGGTACCAGTATTACACAATGTATTACTGAAATAATATATAATGTGTGTGTGTTTGTGAAAATGTTAGTGAGTTTTATCTGTGCACAAACTCAGTAATGCCAGGACACATACATTATTCTCCTGAGTGTCAGTAAAAACTGTAGCTAACAAGAAATTATATTTCAAAAGTAAGTCATAAAATGTATCCCAGAACATTCAGACACTTAAATCTTCTAAGACTCTGGGGATCTCTACTCCCCAGACTGTATAAATGGATACAGAGGGCTCTCTTAATCATCCTTGACTGTGTGGGGGGCCCACAAACACTGTTATTTGAGGAAAAAATGAGGTGAAAAAAATATATATATTTTTTTCTGATTATGCTCTTTAACCTGAGCAGGGCTGTGATATGACCCTGTTAGGATAAAGCTGATAAAGGCCTCTGCTCTCAACTGCACCCATTCTAAAACCAGCCCCATTCGGATGTGTGTGTACAGAAAGCTGATGTAGGTTATATGGAGGAGGGGTGGCGATATTGTGGTATTATTCCTCATAGTCAGATCTCAGAGATGTGCACATGAGGTCATTAAAACTTGCGTTTGGGCTGAGGACAGTGTGATCATTGCTTCTTTTACTTTTTTCACATACCTCAAAGGTGTACAAAGAAGATTACTACAGTTTGTTTAGGAACAACAAAGTAGAATATGTTACTATAATCATTATTTTTTACTCTTACAATCACACTTAGGACACATATACAGGTGTCTGCTTTCATCCCAGTCTAACACCAGAAGGATGCATAAGCAGTTTTTTGGGAGGGATTGGGAGGCAGGCAGTTCCCAGATAGGACCTGTGTATCCAGACAACAAAGGGTGGTTAGTTTATTGCGAGTTGCTGTTTTGTCATCTTTGAACATTAAACCTTGGGTACAACTTATGACTTCCTTGAAAGAAAAAAAAAAACATAAAACTGAAATTATTTTCTTATTTCCTAAATGGTTATTATGGTACTGTCTTTGCTCAGAAAATGTATGTTGAAAGGTTGCAATGAAAACTAAAGCTGAACAGCAACACAATTTCTTTACCTAATCATAATTTTTGTTCAAGCCATTATTGGATGAAAAGGAGTGTAAAAAGAAAAAAAAAACATTAAAATGCACTTCAGATCATGCAGAAAGGTATAGCTTCTTGAAAATGCTGAAAAGTAAGGCAAAATGTGAGAAAAGGAAGAAAACAAGTAATGTGCATGGTATGGGGAGCCCAAGATGGGGAGGGGGGACTGGAGGCTATTGTGTGCATGAGAGAGGTCTGAAACAGTAGGCCTAGGGCACCATTTCACCTAAGTCCAGATCTGTACATAATGGAGTTGCTGCAATATATCATTGCTGCAATTAAATGCCAGTGACTGTAAATGTCCCTTTTTGTGAGTTGGGCCAACACAGTGTAGTACACAAGTTTTGTAATGTAAGAATATTGTAGCTAAATGTCAGTCAGTGCATACTACTCCTAAAAGTTTGCAGCATGAATGAAAAGGTTGCTGAGAAAGGGTGGTAGTGACAGGGTGATACATAGACTGAATGTGCCTTGGGGGCCCCCAGTTTGACATCTGCTGGAGGCCCCCAAAATGCTAGTACCTGTCCTGATAACAGGTTATATCTGTACTATCTAAAGCCAAAACACTTGTTCCATGAGACATGGCAATTTTACTGCCTGTCTATTAGTAAGTGACAAGAAACACAAGGCAAACACCTCTTCAACCTCATCACTTTAAGTATCTCTATAGGTTATGACTTTCAAAAATAAAGCATGGCTACTTCAATATCTTTATATAAAGGCCACCTCACAACAGACACCAGAAACTATAAACCTGTTATCTTCAAAATTATCAGCTGAAAAGTTATGGAGCACAAAACTTCCAAGCTGACAAACAAGGACAATGGTGGCCTACAGTCTTTGAAGTAAAACCAGTCTGGATATGTAAAAGGTGCGACATGCATCCTAAACAAAGTTTACATATTCTCATGTGTCACTGATGCCCTAGATGAGGGACTGATAGTCCATATTGTGATTGTGTCAAAGTGCTTAAAGAGGTCAAGGTAAGCAGTATGGATATGAACCATCAGTCCTTCATCCAGGGCATCAGTGGCACTTTTGAAGATATGATCTATGTTTAGGGTGTACGACCTAACACATTATAAGCCCCCTGCTCTTCAGTATCTGCTTCTTACAAGTGAAAAGAGATGTCAAGGGAATGTGGCTAATTAATTTTTTTCTGATGATTGCAAACAGGGTACAAATGTCAAATCCACCTTGGACACTAAGATGCCCAGACGAGGCCAATGTCTAATGCATCAATTGTAGGCTCATGTTACATGCAAAAAATGCAACAGTGTTACACTTGGGGAAGTTGTTCCTCTCTTTTCTTGCCAAAGACCTCCTATATCTCTCACAACAGATGTATTAATCTAGGACTTGGATACCTATATTGATGACATTCTTAATTTTGATCAATATGCCTCAATTATGGTTAGGATGTCCTTCTACTTTGCTCAACAGATATCTAGGGATATCTGCTCTAAATCCCATGCAGCTGTGGGCCCTCTTTTCTCCTACATTATTTGATCTATCTTAGAATATAATACCCCTTCTGGAATGCACCTCATTAGTGCTTTGACCAACTTAAAAAATCCCAAAGATTTCTGGCCAAGACTTTTCTGGA
This sequence comes from Protopterus annectens, assembly GCF_019279795.1. Taxonomy (NCBI): domain Eukaryota; kingdom Metazoa; phylum Chordata; order Ceratodontiformes; family Protopteridae; genus Protopterus; species Protopterus annectens. The sequence continues at coordinate 469,776,617 of NC_056739.1, forward strand.
GGACACAGTCTGAGCTACCTTGAAAGATTATTTTATCTTATATAGATGTTAATGGTGATCTGCTTTTAGGCTTTCAAGTATTAAAAGTCATATCCTTTTCAACCTCCCCACCTGCCAACAGTCTACTACCTGTGCCACAGACCTCAACCTCCACTGAAAGATCAGCAACACCTTCTGAAATGATATATTTGTAAGTCAGCACACTTTCTGCCTGTGGACTAAAATCCCTCTATACATACAATCAAGTATCATATTTTAAAAATTATACTTGATGATTGGATAGGAGACTTTAAACTTATGCCTGGGGTATGTAGAAACACTGTTCTCACTAAAGGTAGCTGATATATTCAATACCTTGCAGTGTCACAGCTAAGCATCTTGATAGCTTTTCTCAAAAAAAGCATAGGATGAAGCTATAGTGCTACAAAATTGCTTAACTGCTGTCTAGCATACAGATAGATTTCTTGTGATACAAGCAAACAACAGTTTAAACTTCTCAGGGAAGTGAAGTCACAATATCATAAACATGATAAATATATAATATGAAAAAGCTGTGTACATAACAAGAGACACCAAACTATACTACAGATAGCAAGATACAACCATATCCATGTTTAACGAAGATAATTTTTATGAATATAACTTGCAAGAAACATTAAAGAAGTCTTTAAAAACTGCATCCCCAAACCCACCAAAAAAGAACAAAATGCATATGATGAGAAAAAAATTAATAAATGCTTACTTTATCAATTTCATGCTATCCTTAGTGAAAAATAACAATAGTATGCCCCTAGCTGCTCCAGTAAAAACAGATGCAACTTTCAACTGTTTCACCTTTCAACTTATCCAAACTAGCATTATAAAAAAGCTACTAAACAAACTGAAGTCCAGATCCCTAGCAGCAGATCAACTCCCAACTGAATACCTTAATTTAGCAGTAGACTCTCCCTGGGATTCATGAAGTTTGCACCAGGCACCAGAGTAGCATCGGCGATCTAACATCAAATATGGCCGCCGAGCAATTCAGGTATGTGCTGTTTCCATGTGCGCTACCAGCGTATGCCAGAGCTGTGCAGCTCCCAGTGCATGTATGCTAATTACCCCATGCGCAGCAGTGTAGCATGCAAATGAAGGTATATAGCGATTCATGAAGTGGTGCAGGCGTAGCGTAAGCATGAAGAAATGTAAACCAAAAAAACAGTTTACATTTTTTCAAACATAAAATCGGAGCCATGAAAGTGGACCAAACTTACGTATTATAATGTTAATATATGCCAATGGCTAAATATATAGCCAATGGCATAAAAAAACATGCACAATACATAAAAAATAACATTTAATGTCATGGCCACACTAACGCAAAGTAAAACCGCAGTGCATCGGTGCGCAAACGGGATCACATTGAAAATATATTTAGATGTCATAAAATTGCAAAGTAACACAATTCATGAATTCCCCATAATAGTCAATGGTACGCATGCTACACCACAACCATGGCGCAAGGGTTGCTAAGGGTCTGTGACAGTGTTCTGAGTGGTAACTAGGAATTAGTTGTCAATGCCATGCAAATGAGTCAAGTAATACTGAACCGCAAACTCCCCACTGGCGTAAGGATGTACCACATGGTGTAGCGGTACAACACTGAGGTGTGGCCTGGAGGTAAACATGACATCAAGAGAGGGGTGTGCCACCGTAGCTGTAAGCACATTGGAGCATTGCTAATCCAGGTTGCCTGTTGCTAAGCAAAGCTGCAGGATAGGGGTGCGGAAGTAGCCATAGCTTTGCTTAGCTGAGAGCACACAAGGTAACTGAAAGTGCATGTGAATGTGAATGAAAACGCACTCGAAACCCGGTAAACAGCTGTGCGTGGTGCGCACCACAGCTGAAACAGGAAGGATACGGGAAGACAATAAGGAAATGCTGCAGGATGGTAATTGGAATACAAATGAGTAATTAACATCTAGGAACTCACAGTGGGCCATTGACAACAGCTAAAAAGGCTGCTAGCAGCTACCTGCAGAAAAGGAAAGGGGAGGTGTCGTACTGCAAAGAAAAGAGAACTGTCACAGCAGAACAAAGCAAACTTGTAGCAGATCAGCTACATAACACATTTTGCAACACAATCCTGGGTTGTGAAAGTACAAAACAAGAAAGCAGGCAGCTGGATGCATGCCTGACAATGGGAGGGGAATCGGGTTGAAAAGTGAAGTAAAGGGCAATGGATGAATCATGGCAGCCAAGCGTAAGTCAACACCAAAGGTTCCACAATAGCAGTATCTGCTGTAAAACCCATAATTAAGATACCCTGCAGTTGGAATTGCACATACACACCCAATTACACCAGCATCATCCATTGCACAATAGTATAAGGTGTGAAAGCCCCCCACACACACTTGTGTATTCCCAGACACTCTGCACCATTGGTGTATACAGACAGGGAACTTTTAATATGTACATGTTAGGGTCTGCCATAGCTTTGATTCACCAGAATGTGTTGGAGACTGATGGTGGTGTGGAGGATGATGCCGACAACCTTCTCAGGCACCGAAGGAGGAGAAGAATGTTCAGACCCAGGGTAACCTACCAGGGGCTACATGATCTGGAGATAGTAGAGAATTACAGAGTGGACAGGGACACCATACAGCAACTTGTTGAGCTGTGCCAGCCATGCCTCAGAGCCAGACGTAACAGAGGGGAACCCATCCCAGTGGACACAAAGGTATGTGTAAGCTTGAGAATACTAGCCAGAGGTACCTTCCAAAGGCCAACTGGGGATATCATGGGGATCTCACAGGCATCAGCATCCAGGGTACTCCACCAGTTCCTGGATGCCATGTTACCACATGCCAAAGAGCACATAATCTTCCCCCAAATGCAGGAGGAGTTGGCCAGCAATATGCGTCTCTTCCACCATGTGGCAGACTACCCAGAGGTACTGGGTGCAATAGACTGCACTCACATACACATCAAGACATCACCCGGTGAGCAGGGTAGGCGCTACATAAACTACAAGGGATACCCCTCCATCAACTGCCAGGTCATGTGCAATGCCCAGGGCATTATCATGGATGTGTGTGCTGGCAGACCTGGAAGCTATCACAACTCCCACATCTGGCATGCCTCACGGCTGTATTAGGTATTTGCCAGGGGGGACATCCTATATGGCCACCTGGTGGGGGATGCTGGCTATGCACTGGAAACATAGATGATGACTCCCATCAAAAATGCACACACAGCCACGCAAGAACGCCATAATGAGGCAGATGCAGAAACCAAAATCATCATAGAGAGCGTGTTTGGGATGCTGAAATCATGGTACCGTTGCTTGAACATATCTGGTGGAGCCTTGCAGTACTCTCCAGGCACATGTGCCCACATCTTCATAGTATGTGCCATGCTACACAATAAGATCCTGCGGAAACAGGTGCAGCAGGGACAGAATGTTGAAGGCCCTCACAGCCCACCACGATTGCCAAGAGCCCCACAGGCACAAAGGGACTCAGACCATGAACACCCAGTGCCAGCCCCAGTAGGCAGACAGAGGTGTGCCCAGTATGCCCATGCCATGGCAAAGAGGGAACTTATAGCACACACACTGACAGTATAGTCCCCTAGGGACTGACACCTTTCTCCACCTGCACACACATCAAACTTGGATGGCACACACACATGACCACCTGTAAATTGTCATGTACAGGTGGTCTGCTGTGTGCATCCTACATAGGTAGCCCTCAACTATTGTACACACAACTGCCATTGGCACAAGGTAAGTCAATACCTGAACAGTAAATTAAGCTATCAGCATGTGTCCATACTGTATGTATAGGTTCATAGATACATAGGTAGGTACATGCCTAACTGTCCGAGGCCACTCATAAGCATAGCCAAAAAGTGTCTGCTGTCGCCACCCCATTGATTAACTAACTGTCCCTCTGTGGAGCAGAGCCAATTGCGAGATCCATGGGGTGTATCCACTGTTCCCCACCCACCCTGCAAGGATTCCCTGGAGTGTTAGTGAGGGGTTTGTATAATGTAATCAAGGATGTAGTTCCAAATAATGGGGAGTATCCGTGACAGGAATCTTCTCAGATGATTTACATGCTACATAGTACACCTTAACCACAGCTTGCATATATAGGTATTATTCCACAGAATAATAAACATTTGGAACACACAACCGCTGAAATGTGCATTAATCACCCTTGCACTACCAGTGCCTGCTCTGAGAGGTAAAATTACCACTGCCAGGATTAGAACACGCAACCATGTACACAATATTCACAATAACCTACCACTAAGCTACCTGAGATGTACCAATGGCAGTTGTGTATACTGACAGGATAAAACACAAAAGGTAGGAATGTGTGGAAATAGGACAAACTGGCATGTACCCAATGAAAGGTGTATGTTCTATACATATATATATATATATATATATATATATGTATGTATGTATATATATATATATATATATATATATATATATATATATATATATATATATATATATATATATATATATATATATATATATATATGTATATTTATATAAATCAACATATATATATATATATATATATATATATATATATATATATATGTATGTATATAGAGAGAGAGAGAGAGAGAGAGAGATATGTCGATATATGGGGATATACATATATATATATATATATATATATATATATATATATATATATATATATATATATATATATATATATGTAGATATATAGATAGGTTAACAACATTTACATAACCATGGAGGTACATATAAATGGGATACCCACCACATACCGACTGCTTGACATACCGACATGTGTAATCATGAGTCTTAAAGTCCGAAAGACCACAGTACCGAAACACCAGAAGAGTGAGGTTTAAAATCCCGATGTTAAGGAACTTTAGTCAGTGCTTCTGGTGTTGCGGTTCAGGTTGGTTACTGTGTGTAAGTGTATTTCTGAGGGCTGTAGTGTGTAAGTGTGTGTTCTGAGTGTGGTGTGTGTTTCTGGGGGACTGTAATGTGTGGGTGTGGGTTTGCTTTGTGCGTCTGTGTGATCTAGGAGGTAAAATATTAAAGTAGGGGGGTGTGGAGGACACAGACACCCACATGGGGGGTGTAGGGGGGGCTTTCCCACCTGCTCTTATGTAGTGTAGGATGGTTTGTTTGGATGTGGTGGGTAGCAGTGTGTGTGTGTGTGTGTGTGTGTGTGTGTGTGTGTGTGTGTGTGTGTGTGTGTGTGTTCCATGTTTGTGTTACTTTCGCGAATTACTGTCGCTGTCGGTAATGTGGGGTATGGGAGTCTGGGCCCGGTACTGTGGGCGTCGGAATTGTGTTGTTTCGGGATTCCATAGGTATCCCATATACAGCGGTTGAAGTGTTCATATATGAGTATAACATGGACCATAGCAATCACACATTCTGCCACGACCACACTTTATGAACAAAGGATATGGAGAGTATATGCCTATACACTATTACAAATATGTGCTATGGACATGAGCCAATGATAGGGTTACCACCTGTCCCACTTTGCGAGGGACAGTCCTTCTTTGGGCGGTTGTGTCATGACCAAAAATATTAAATGTGGCAAATGTCCTGAGATTGTAGGACATAATTATGTCCCATATGTAATGTAATAGTTGCATACAATAGTTCTTTTTGTATCTAAAATACCTACATGTTACAATAAACAGGATACGCAACCAAACTGCTACAAGAATAAGCTTATATTTAGGCAAAAAAGGAAAGTTCTATCCCTTGTACTGACCATGGGTTTGTGTCGGCCTGTAAAATCTGATGTGTGTCCCAAAAATGTCCCACTATGGCCATATGAAAAGGTGGAAACCCTAGCCAAAGAGGGTCAGTCACCAACACAACTCCAATGACTGCAAATACCTATGACAGGAATACACAGCTTTCATGTAGCAACACTTTATTACATTCCGATATATTGCCGAAAGGATTCAAGGACTAACATCACCTGCATGCTATACAGGAACCAATTAACAGTGCCTTAATGAATCAGCCTGCAATTACCATAGTATTAGTCCACTAAAGGATAGGTGTTCAAACAGAGAACGAACCCTCACGCACATATCGATTATGTATAAAAGCAGTTCCTACACACCTGCATCTGCTATGTACACCCACCAACATCACCCCCACACCCAAACAAATTACAATACAAACTGTAATAACATCACAAATCATTCACTCACTATAAGACATCTGCAGAAGCCTTAACATACCTTGTCAGAGACACACTAACATGGCCCTATGTGAAATAGTTGCTATTATACAATGGAGCAGCTGCTGATGTTACAGGGCTTGTTTGCACTAATCCCATTTCAGAGGGTTGTGTGTACACCGGGAAGTGTTAACAATTACTGATTAATGGCACAATATGATACACATGTACACCAAACCAAGGATGTCTGGTGAGCACACTGTAAACCACCTAACAGTTCATGCATAGCCATACAGCCTTGAGCTGCCCAAACATCCTTGCCAGACTGAAACATCTGCAGAAGTATCAGGTACAAACAAACCCTGCATAAGTAGCAATGTTCTGAAATACAACAGCTGTACTCACATGTAGAACAACATCTTCTAGCCATCACACACAATCCATGGGAGTCATGAAGCTAATATATCTCTGTCTGTCTCCATGTAGCTGTTGAAATACATCACAAACAACACATCCGGGCCGTCTTCCTCAAAAGTAAGGCAAACAGACAATGTCCAAGTGGAGTACTCCATTATACACCACTGTTGCCATGGCATTGGCTAATGGAGTAGCTGCACAGCTGAAGTGCATCTAATTATCTACTTTGGAACAGCAACTGAAGGTCAGGATAGCACATGTTACCGATATTTAACTAGAAAAGGATGGCTTATCACACATTCAAACCATCTGTATATACCAGCAGAAAGTTACAAAGAAGATTGAAACACAAACTGAAAAGGATTGAATTAACAGTCAACGACACCTCGGGTTACTAATAAGGTATGTAGAACACTCAGTATGTCTGTGTATGTAGTACCTGTTCTGTAATATTTAAAGTGCACACAATCCATATAGTGGAAACAGTTATCTTATAGTGATGTATTGTTGAGCATAGTAACGCTTGTAGTATTTATGTGTGTACTGCTGTAGGTCACAAGGCAAACACTGCATACACCACAAGGGATGCTATATAAGGGCTTTGAACACAAATATTCCTCACCAGCCGCTGACAGGGGCAGGGCTGGTCCAACAAGTATGTGCTATAACAGGGGATAGTATATGTTGATATATTGTAACAGTAGGCATATGTATGAGTGTATTACTGAGAATAACCTGTCGAAGGTTGTCCCACTGTGCAATTATGATTTGCATTGTGGGATATTGTGGCAATAACTTTGTAATGTACAGTATTGTAGGCAGATATGTATTACAAGTTACATAGCATTACTGTTATGTTAGGCAAACGTTAGTTAGGTCTATTGGCATATACAATACACAATAACAGGATACATATGACTTGTAGTCACCCGACAGTTTATCAGCATGATAGCAAAGTAAAATGGAAGAGCTAGTTAACTATCCATGCACATAAGACATGTAATAAGTGCAAAGGTAGGTACTAGGCTGCCTGCCCAAGGGTATTTATAAGCCTAGCTAGTGTGTGTTGGCTTTTGCCACCCACTTAGGTTAGTTCCCTGTGCCTTTGAATGGCAGAGCCATTAGTTCCCTGTGCCTCTGTCCAGCAGAGCCACTACAGTGATCCCCGGGGTACATGTCTGTCTCCCATCCACCCATCAATGTTTCCCTTGAAGAGTGCTAGTGAGGGGCCTTGCCTATTGTACATTGGAATCATGTACCAAAGCATGAGGAGTCTCCAGGTCAGGAATCTATCCGCCCAGCACATCCTAGTCATCGTTGTGGTTAGGTGTATATCCCTAGAGCATGTGGCTCTCAGGGGCTTTTGTTTAGGTGGAGCATATCCAGCAATACTGGGTTGGACATGGGCCTTGTATGTCAAGCAGAGATCACCTGTGAGTATGCGGTATGCAAACGAGAACAGCTGGAGTTTCTTAGGTTGGACTGCATAGGTCATCTGTTTGAGGTCAGTAATCCTCTTGGTGTGGTACTGTTGTGGTCTTCCAAGCTGTTGCAGTTGTCTTGTAAGGTACATCCCAAATGGGGTGTTGTATCCTTTAATGGGTCTAATAAGTCATGAGTAGAGAGGCACAATGGCCTCTTTTGTTCTGGATGCGAACCCATTAGAGATTAGGGGGGCCACGCAGAAGGATATTCTAACCACCTTGTCATTATGGGTATCAAAGGAGAGATTGCTATCTAATGGGGTTCCCAGATCCCTTATTACCTTTTCTGTATGTAAGGTACTAGCACCTATATGGTAGTCCATGGGTAATTAGTTATATCGAAAGGGGATGACTATGCACTTTTTGGCATTCAGCTTGAGGCCATGATATTGACACCAGGTATCCGTCATAGTGCGACCCTTCTAGAGGGTGTCTGTATCAGCTGGGGAAACAATTATGACCCCTAGTTTGCAGTCATCTGCAAACCTTTTCAGCCAAAGCCCTTCTGTGCTTGCCTGTACATCAGAGAATTATATACCGAGCATGAGGGGTCCTAGGACTGAGCCCTGGGAGACGCCACTTGTAACTGGTATACAGTCGGACCTAGGGTATGCAACTCCCACTGTGTGGGTTCTGTCCATGAGCCACTTTGCAAACCATCGCATGACATAGGGGTTAATGTTCAGGGAGATGGGTATGTCGATAATACCAGAGTGAGGAATGGTGTTGAAAGCTTTTGAGAGATCTAGGTAGGCTGTGAGGACCTCCTTACCCTCATCTAATGCCTCGGTAACTGTCTCTAAAAAGTCCACCAGGTTTAGGAGGCATGGTCTGGCCTTAAAAAAGCCAAACTGGGAGGGGTAAAAGGTTTGGAGGCACCCAATGTCTCTGTGACTGAGATCCATGATGATGTGCTCCATAGCCTTGCAGACCAGGCTAGTCAGGCCTATAGGGCAATAGGTCCCATGGTCCATTGTGCCACCACCTTTGTGGAGTGGGATAACTGTTGCTGTGCACCATTCAGGGGGCACACAGCCCGATGTGAGGCTATTATTGAACATGGTGCTTAGGTAGGGAGCCAGTACGTTCTGAAGTTTGTGTAAACGCAGCCTGGGATGTTGTCCGGTCCCATGGATGCTGTTGTATTGGCTTTAGAGTGTGCTTCTTTTACCTGCATGGTTGTGATTACAGGTACTCTGCACTCTTCCTGTATAGATATGGGCCCTTTAGGGGGTGAGAGGGAGGAAAGGTAGCACTGAACCTATCTGCCAGAATGTTGGCAATATCAGTTGGTTCTGTAATGTTCGTGCCTTTGTGCTGTAACTCAGAGCAGATCTGGGTGTTGACATTGAGATATTTGACATAGCTATAGAATGCTTTGTGGTTATCATTGGAATTAGTGGTGGTTTTATTTCCGTAGCTAGCACTGGAGGATCTTATAAGGGATCTCACCTTCTTACTGAGGCTGACCAGGGAGCTCCTCCATGCATGGGATTGTACTCTGTTTTGCAATAGTGTCTTCCTCCTGTTGTACAGTTTGTTTATGGCAGGGGACCACCAGATTGGCTTCCTTAATTAAGAGTATAGCATCTTTGTTCTGTTTGGGATAGCATGATCCATGCACTCGTGTAAGTGCTTATAGAGTGCATTTGTGTAGGATTCAGCAGTTGTAACAGTATTGTCCATCTGCATGGATGTCATGCAGTTCACCACATCTGTCTTAAGAAGCATGAAGCTGGCTTTGTAGACATATTATACTGTGGTTCCCATAATGGGGGGTGGGGGCGGGATGTGGATATCAAGGGTGTTCAGCTTATGGTCAAATCAGACCAACGAGGAGTTGACTTCAGGTGTGGAACACCAGTCACTCATGTTGGTAATGCCTAGGTCTAGGATATTGTTGCACCTGGTGGGTGTGTGGATATGTTGATCCAGGGCATTGGTGTTTATGAATTCCAGAAAGCATTGAGCTAATGAGTTGGTACATGAGTAGTTTTCTCAGTTAATGGTGGGGTAGATTCAGTGAGACTATGTGATTAGTGTGGTGTAGTGCGAAGGTTTACCTTCTCCACATGACTGTCAGGGTCAGGCTTGGTTGGAGAGAGCTTTACCTCCAGTTTGGCTAGATAAGTGTATCTCTCACAGGTTGTAGTGTTGGGTGGTAGGTGGAGAGGGTTGTCTGTGTACATGAGGCAATGTCTACATTGCCTCAAGATATCCAGATTCATCAGATAGACAGGAGAGAACACTGGCAGCTGACCCTTGGTCATGCCTGAATATAAAACTAATTTCCCCTAGATAAGTGAAGAAAGGGAGTACAAGAGCTAGTTTACTCTAAGCAGGTGAAAAAAGTATGTACAAAACCTGTTTACCTCTAGGTAATGAGGAAGATTTGGTGCTATAGTAATTAGTAGCTTACGTAGTGCTTACAAGTTCTGAACAAGTGCTGAGCATGAATAAGCAATCCAGATAGGGTCTTGGATAACATAAACACACTGCACCCCCAACAGGTACACAATCATATATCCATGTACACCACGAGCCCCTGTACCCACAACTATGCAGGTACAAGCTGCACTCAGGCTGCATGGGACCTGTCCACATCCCAGGTTGTATTATACACATATGGCAAAACAAGTTGCTCTCCACATACACATCATGTAAAACATAGCTTCATGTCAGGCTGTGTACACACTGAATGGTGCACACCAACAGGTATCACAACCCACAAAGGGGAGACACCACTGATAACAGGAAGCACTGCACTACTACCCTGCTGAGTCTGGTCTGAATGGCCATGAACCTTGATCATATTATTTCATGTCAGCAGTACAGATGTAGATGACAGTAAGGTTGATTTCACACTGCATATCATACCCTTGCCAGGTCATAGGACATCATCACCCAAACTGTGTTCCACCTACACTCGATATACTAGATGTACATTCCTATGTCACAGGAGTGTTTTGCAATGGGACTGCTGGCAGAACCAACACTACAGCAGGTGTCTGAATAATACATGCATATCATACTAGTGCCAGCTACAGTAAGAAAGGGTTAATTAATTGTATTCTCCCTCATTGTAGTCCATACCACACAGACTAACAGAAGGCATCTGCCTATTGAAGTATGCGAATGACTATGACCTAGGAGCAATAGTCGACTCAGAGTGTTGTGAACAACATACAGAAAGGGGCTTTGTGGGTGAGGTGTGTGTGACATATGGCCACAATCTGACAGCTACATATTACATTGTCACCCCTATGTTAATAACCCTGCACCCATGAACTACCACCTAGGCAGCGGTCAACATAATGGACACTGTGTGTAAGGGATGCAGCTGGGCAGTTGTCTTTCCTGTGATAGCTACGTCACCACACCTGCCAGGTAGTCGTATGTGGCAACCATAATCATGACAGGATGCCATCCATGAATATAGAGATCATTGTCCAGTCATACACAACACTCAAGTGACCAATATCAGATCACATATTTCCTTTAAGGGGTATTGACCATGTTCAGATGGCCTACACCAGCCTTCCCATTCCCCATCTCCACTATGTAGCATGATGCATACCCTGAATAAATCCATGTCCAACCCAGTGATGTTGGACATGCTACACATACACATCCTGATCTCGAACACATACTTCATGGACATCCACCTTCCTAGTGCTAGGATCACCACATGCTGGACAGATCCTTGTCCCATACACTTTACATAGTCCTGCCATACTATGCATTCCTGTCCAGCAAAGCCGCATATCACCTCCCTCTTAGACATGGTGTGACGACCACATGGTAAATGTATCATTAACCTTGTGGATCAGTTATGTGGCACTGCTCCACCTGGCCCCAGAGACCCGCCTGTTGGCTATAGCCAGGTAACCTTTCATCCTAGATTCATACATGGCCTAAGGCATATAGCCTACTAGTTGATTTTGACTGTCCATGCTATAGTTGATATCCATCCCTGCAAATACCATCTGGCTAGCCAGTGTCCCATGTGTATCACATGTGCAACACAGGTGATACATGGCAGGATGTTGAATTGCTGTACAGTGCCATGTAGATGTATATGGCAGAACACATACATGTAAAACCTTCCATGAGCAAGTCTGCAGGGTCACACATCATGTCCATTAAGGCAGTTTAAGCCTTTATATGTGACATATACACAGCATCAAGGTTGACTGCATTAATGTGGACACATTCAGCCATGTGCTGATAGGTAGAAACACCAGTATAGGCAAACAGACATGCCCACATCAAGACAGCATCCACATGGAGTATGAGCAATGTAATCAGGGGATTCACACACATATATGGTAATAATATCCACTCACCATTGAGTGTTACATGTGTGTGACACAAACATGTCAGTGATGTCAGTGTCATGTAGATTTGCAAAGGCAACTATTTAATCATAATAAATGCGATACACATACATGTTCAGCTGTAGCTCTGTATGTCTCTGTGAGTTACTGTGACCTTTCTCCATCATTATGTCTTCCAGGTATGCTGCATGCAAGGCTACCCCCTTATACCCACTTGGAGGATGAGGCCCTCATCCCATACCTACATGACAATCATGATATCCTGTTCAGCCATGTGTCACAGGATGCACAGCAGCAGGATGCCCTGTGGATGGAACTTCGCAGGAGGGTTAATTATGTGGGTGGCCACAACTGCACATACCAGCAGGCGCACAGACACTGTACAGACCTCATTAGATGAGAGAAACAACATGCAAATGCAATCACCAGGGAACAAGGTGCAACAGGTGGTGGGCTACCAACCCAGCCCCCACTCACACGTACTGAGGAGCTACTGGCCAACCTGGAGACACCTGCAGAACAGCATCCACAAGCCTTAGCTGATATTATGGAGGTGGGTGTCTCTCAACCACCGAGCCTGGAGTTGCTTGGTAAGTCACTACTGCACCTATAGCAACTATATTCCATATAGTTGCATGTGTCACTGTACAATATGTAATATAACATCATATGCAAGGCATGTATACACACATGCCGCATACTATGGTATGCTACTCTGTGTATGCACACATGTGCATACACCATAGTATAGTCTAATGTACTGGTGTATGTGTTAACATGCACATTGCACCCTGTAGCTATCATCCAGGTGTGGATAATGCTCATACTGCTGTGTTACTCCTATTTAGGTACCTCTGGCATTCCACTACAAAAGCAGCCCATTGCAGGTGAGACTGTTTTTATTTATCAGGCATCGTAATGCACATATCTATCTGCCATGAGGCCATTTACCACAAGTACACATAATGTATGGTACTGTCACTATATACAGGTCGGACCTGCAATGCATCACAGTGGCTACCCATGTGCAACACTTGCAAACTATGTGAATCACTTACATGAATCCTCACAAACTGTCATTGCCAGATGTGTGGACAGCTGTGCATACAATGGTGGAAGTGCTATTCACTGTAAGGACATGTACTACAGATCAGAACTACACATTGAGGAATGCAAACAGTACTACACAGTGGGATGGAGTATGGCCAGCCCACAGGATTCACTGGTGTGGATCATAGCCCTGCTATGAATGTCACACAATGTGATGTGCTATCTTGACATGTCCATGACATCTAGTGGCCTGGCTGCAACACTGCCTAACTACTCTGAAAAACATATCCCACATACCAAACATACCACCCTTTATCTGCATAACCCTGTCATCAGTGGAGCATATGACATCTATGGGTGTATGTCATATGGACAACACAGACATGTGAAATAGATGCCAGTCACAATAATTTGGCCAACACATGTACACACATGGCCATTGGGGATGGCCAGAGACATTAAGCAACACACACAGTAGATGTGATGTGCTTGTGTGTACACCCTGTCGTACAATGGCTACACGTGGTCCAACTATGGCCTTTCTGTAATGGTTATATTGCAGATGTGGAACACTAGACATCCTACAGGCCTGTGCACATCTTGTGTAGGTGTGACATCAATCCACCACATAAGATGTGTTGAACATCTTGAGTGTGTCACAACATGACCGCAGTCACCTGTACAGTAAACACATCAGCCCACAGATACAGTACATTCCCCTTGCTGGTGTTGGACATCAATGTCATACTTGCTCCTCATGTGTGTGTGTGTGTGTGTGTGTGTGTGTGTGTGTGTGTGTGTAGTACACAGATGTCATGTGGGACATGGTGTACCGATGTGTTCACGATGTCTGGCCATAGTTGCTAGGCAGCAACAATATGGTTGCAGATGTGCAGGGGTGTCATCCGTATACCTTTCAGTGACCTGTGTCAAACATTCTACATCATGGTTTAGAATATATATGTATTGTATCTGAACACAGTCATGGCTATGAACTGTGTCTGTAACTCACACTGTATAGCAATAGAGACGCCTCATGATTCTCTGCAATGGCCATGCACATCAGCTAATTGTGCAGTATATCTGTAGGGCGGACAGACAACACTGCATTGGGACATCATTACCCCACTGTATATTTGACAGGACACCATTGTGTTAAACATGTATGCATGTCATAGCACACGTCAGCAAATCACATGTCATACTACATGTGATTGTCAAGGTGATATGCCACACATCAGGCAGGTGTACTGTTAACCTCTTCTGGTCTACATAGTGTAACACAGGGATGTATAATAACTACTACTATGATTGTGTAATTTGCATGCCTTCTGCTATGACACATGCATGCTGTTGTGTGTAACCCAGGGATGTATGATAACTACCACTGTTATTGTTTGCGCTGCATGCCGTCTACCGTATCACATGTATGTTGCATGCCTTCTGTCATATCACATGCATGTTGGGTGCCATAGCGTGTGTGTCTGTGTCTATTGTATAGATTGTAATGTACAGTTCTTGTTTGCCCCTCACAGGTGATGTAGGTGGGTTGCCCTCCTGCGGTCAATCTGATGTCAGTGTCCCCACAGACTCTAGCAGTGATGATGAACTTATGATTGAGGCACGGGCAGGGTTGTCAGGGGCTGAATCTGTTGCCATTCCACCTATATCCCCCTCATCCCTGCACACAGATCCCATGCCTGCACATACCCCATCACCATTGGCCATAGAGGAAGGACAGTTGGCATGTGGTAGCTTGGAACAGGAAAGTGTGGGGGCTATGGAAGGTGTGCCTGAACACCATGGTGTCAGCCAACTGACTGGTGCTGCCCCACACAGGCACGTGGCCAGTGCTGCTCGTAGGAGTACCTCGGGCCAACATGCCCCTGCAAGACAGAGCGCAGCAGCTGGTGTCACCAGATGCATGTTTCAGGCTGTAATGGAGGCACAGGCATGTGCTGAATGGCACAACAGGGAAGATCAGAGGCTTTAGAGGGCTGCTGTCCATTCTTTAAACAACAACATCCAGGCAATGGTAAATGCTCAACAGCAGATTGCTGAAGCTTTGGCTAGATGGTTGGGTGACATGGTTGGCGTCCTTGACCGTGGCATGACAATCCGTGAGCATGAGCTGTCTGTGTTGGAACATCTGGTAGGAGTGAGGCGTCGGCCACATGGACGTAGGCCTGCTACATCACCTGTTTCAGGTCTACGTGAATGAGCTGCCTCACATGTCCGCTCCCATAGTGGCGGTAGCAGCAGCAGTGCAGCTGGTGCTGTGCTGTCCACACCAAGACACAGCAGGCCACATGTGCCTGGATGGTCCCAATAGGGGTGCGGTTCCAGTGGACAAGTGTCATCAGACAATACCCAATCTGCACCTCTGCCTGGTAGTGTCCGTGCAACCCCTGGCAGGCACAGATCACATGTCCGTGGTCGGACACCGTGAACTGTAAAACCTGGCCTGTACAGTCCACAGCTGTCAATAATACCCCTGTGTAGGCCAGACACATGCCAGAATTGTGTGCATACATACACGGACACACCGGAAACATATGTAGGGTACCGCAACATACACATGCATAACACCCACACACACCCAGTTAGATCAAAGGCCCTATCCCACACACATGATGTCATCCAATGGTGCAGCCTAGGCCTCTGGCAAACATTATCACCCTGTGCATATGATGATGCCTGTGCCGCATCCCTGACATCCACACCATCAGTGCAGGGACATGATCATATGGTCTGATGCACAGGGAGAACAGACTAGGAAGATAAGTGTAGTTTACAATTGTTGACTACTGTTGCCAGGCAGCAGACATACCATGTACTACAGGTGTACAATGCATTTCATACTGTTAACAGTATGTGTCTTGTGTAACAATAGTAACTGCATGTTGGTCATGATGTTCTGCTTTCCTTCTTCAGGTCTAATTGAACGTGCCGGTGGATGTCAGTGTTTGCAGTTAGTGTCCCATATGTCAATGTGGACTACTCACAGGTATGTATGAATATACCAGCATGCACCGTGTAGCTGCCACATAACAGTGAGAATGTCCCACGTTCCAAACACATCTACTGATCCAAGAGCATGATAGCTGTGTATTAAGCTACTGTAGCTAAAGACGTGACATCCATACTGGGTGACATCACAGGTACAGGTACATGGAGTGGTGAGGTAAGAGGGTGGTCTAGCTGATTACAAGGGTAGAGGCCAGTGGGAAGTGTGATGCCTCATTGGGAAGCAGTAATACACGTTCCCATGACAGGATGCCAACACACAACTGCACCCACACACTCAGGCACTGACACACATGTATTCAGTGACACAGTAACACACCCACACACTCACGGATTCACTGACACAGTAACACACACTCACACACAGTTGCTACTGTTGAGGTGAGGACCCCTGCCTATGTGCAAATCATCATTACAGTACTGTGCACCTACATGACGCGCTACAGAGAATACACATGTACAGGTAGTCAGTATGGCCTAAGATCAGGGTCATCAACATGGATAGTAGATTGCATCGCCTGGATGGGGGGAGGGGTCTTATCAGTTCAGTATGGTAACATACATCCTCACTCCAGGGACCAGACAGAAATACATATACACACACACACACACACACACACACACACACACACACACACACACACACACACACACACACACACATACACACACTGTGGCATTCACTACTGAATACACCTATGTCACGCACATACAGATACCTCACATGTGTGAGATACACGCCCCTGCCTATGTCCTGCTTTCTACATTGTAGTCTATAGATGTCTACACTAGTGTACTGGAGAGTGAGTAACAATTGAGATGTATTCCCCACCAAACGTGACATATATGGACACACATGCAATCACACATGCCAGTACTGTGAATCAAACACCTACCTAGCTCATGATATGTATGACAGAGTTACAGCAGTATTGCACGCATTACAAAGTGTACTGATGCTTCCTCTGGCAACAATGCTGATATATGCACACAGGATGTCTTAACTGTTACAGGTGTCAAGTGATTTAACTTCAGTGTTACCCTGACCGCTGTCTACATTGTGTGTTATGTCCTTCAAGTAACAAAACCATTGCTTACCGGTTACACAGATTATTGTAGGACTGCTTGTGACACACCTGTGAGCTGTCCTCAGCAAAGATCCATCTGCAAAGATGCCCCACCACTTAGTTATTTCCACACATCTGCCCATACCTGAGGTACATCTTTCCGTGCAGTCAGCATATCACCATATACATTAGGCAATGTTGAAGCTGCATTGCAACTGCATGATGTACTAAAATACACATCACCTGCATACATCAGCAACTGCACATGCATGGTATCTAAATGCACACCACTACATGTACATGTGTGTAAGTCCTACAATCCTGTCATTTGGGCATGTTTGTAGGTATTGCAATTGGTGGACATGTGTAATGATATACATGACACATGGACTGTTGTATGATATGATAGGTGTAATGGGTGGCCGGTACAGAGGGAATGTTACCTCTGTCAACATTGATATCACACCTTATGTACTGTTAGAATTCAGCAGCCATGTACCTACATTCCATGTGCATGTGTGTAATGGCTGTAGCCACCTGTCGGCACAAAGGACAACAACAGCTATGCTATTTACATGTATGTTGTGTGTGTGTGGCATGTACATATCCAGGGCAGGTACACGTATGTCATATCCAAACATGAGGGTGTGTACTGGTGTACAGCAACAGTCATCTGCTAATGCTGTAAATAACTGAGGGCCCCTGGTATGTGTACAGCTGATCTGGTTACAAACAGTGGTATCACTGCATTGCATAACACATGATGCAACTGTGTCAGTACATGGGTACTTTCTACAGTTGATGTAGAGCTTGGTACAGTCCACTGGTCAAGGGTCACATGGTGGTGTACTCTTATATGTCCTACAACATGTATGGATTTGTGTTGGTGGTCCGAGGGTATGGTGGTGTCTAAGGTTTACATCCTAGAATGCAACATTTGACACTGTGTCCTGTACCTGACTCATCTGTGATGCCTTTCATGGGGGTACTGGTCAATACATGTGAGTGTCTTCTATGTATGTGGGGACACCATCATCTGGAGCGGTCCATACCTATGTTATGGCCCACATGTCTGGTTCTATTGTGCACTACATAGCCTTCAGCCAGGTGTTCCTCACTGCACAGATGTCAGTACTCCCCATTGTTGGATCTATAGTGAGCAGCTGTGATTATGGACATTACACATCTAGCACTGGTTAGCATAAGCATACAATGCAGTTTTCCTCTAGGTGTCAGGGTGTTACCCTGTGTTTAGGACATTTGCCTTGGAATGGCACTATATGGGTGGATGTGACTTGGGTATTATCCCCAATCCCTTGAATCATGGATGCATGTGATATGTGTCAAAGGCCTGTCTACTGTCAGTCATGTCATCCCAGCATGACAAACACTGGACAACCTCGCACTTACAGCAGGACATTAGCTCATTGTGTTGGTCAAGCAGTTTGCACCCCTAGCAAGACTCATTGCCTTGGTAAAGCAGTTTCCACTCCTAACAAGACATCACTGCGAGTGGTGGTATTGTGCTTGGTATAGGATGGTACATCTAAGGTGACGGAGAGCAACAGACATTGTGTAAATGACTGGTGTCAGATATATGTAGAGCAGCGTTCCTGCTAACTATGACAACTGCTAACACCAGAGCCCATTACAATGTGTTATTTATGTATAACTGTAATAGCATGGCCATTGTGGCCTTCCGTGTTTAGAATCAGAGTGCATCCCAGACAGCCTTGTGCTACTAAGTGTGTGAGCATACCCAGTGACACCTTGTGTCAGTTATGTGCCTCGGTGTATGGGCATGGCCATTGTAACCCTGTATAGTGATAGTAGTCGCCCATTCCACAGATGGGCATACTCCAGGTCAGGATGGATTCCTACTTTAAACACACAAGTTCACAGGTATGTATATCTTAACTGCCAGCATCCCTGTTGATGTTCACATTCCTAGAAGGTCATAATGACAGCCTTGAAATGTGTAGTCTGTGTGGCGCGACTCATAACTATGTAGTATTGTAATAGTGATTTGCAGATAGGCAGGTGTTCCGTTCCCAACACTGGCGCGAGCGTGTGTGTGTGTGTGTGTGTGTGTGTGTGTGTGTGTGTGTGTGTGTGTGTATGTGTGTGAGTATGTGTGTGTGTCCCCATCTGCCTGAGGACTGAATAATGCTTTTAGACTGCTCACACTCCATACAATTCTTATACCCACCTTTGGCAAGGCTAATGATGTCACCCACTTACAAATACACCTCTGGGAGTGCTGTGTCCCAGTAATCTCAATAGCATGTTCTGTAACTGCATAATGCTGTAGTGTAATAAAGTAGTTAAGTCAGTGTTCTAATCCCAGGCTTGTCAAGTGTGTGTGTGTGTGTGTGTTTGTGTGTGTGTGTGTGTGTGTGTGTGTGTGTGTGTGTGTGTGTTTGTCCCCATCTGCCTGAGGACTGAATAATGCTTTTAGACTGCTCACAATCCATACAATTCTTATACCCCCCTTTGGCAAGGTTGATGATGTCACCCACCTACCAATGCACCTCTGGGAATGCTGTGTCCCAGTAATCTCAGTAGCGCGTTCTGTAACTGCGTAATGCTGTAGTGTAATAAAGTAGTTAGGTCAGTGTTCTAATCCCAGGCTTTCCAGGTGTGTGTGTGTGTGTGTGCGTGTTTGTCCCTGTCTGCCTGAAGACTGAATAATGCTTTTAGACTGCTCACACTCTATACCATTCCTATACCCACCTTTGGCAAGGCTGATGATGTCACCCACCTAGAAATACACCTCTGGGAGTACTGTAACCCAGTAATCTGGGTAGCGCATTCTGTAACTATGTAATGCTGTAGTGTGCTAAAGTATTTAGGTTGATGTTCTAATCCCAGACATGCCAAGTGTGTGTGTGTGTGTCTGCCTGCGTGAGACAAGTACAGTGCTTTGTAGAGTATGCACTCTCTGTACAAATCACATGACCACCTTTGTCATTCCTGCTGTTGTCACCCACCTAGGGATACACCTGTAGGTGTGCTGCAACCCAGTATTCACCATAGCGCATGCCCTAAAAGTGTATTGCTGCAGTGTGATATGGTAGATAGGTGTTTGTATACAGGAGATGGCAAGTGTGTGTTTGTCTGTCAGAGCCTGTGTAGAGGTGGCTGTGAGTGACTTACCATTGGACATGTTGGGAAGTGGATTTTGTAGTTTTCCTATATGGTGTCCATCTTATGACACATTGGCCACCCCACGTGGAGTACAGCTGTCAGTCAGCCACAGGACTGTGTTGGCAAGCCATACCTTACATCTGGCAAAAGGCCTGGTGAACAAAGTATGCAACCCTACTAGTACCTGGTATATGTCCTGCACCCATGTGGCATGCACAAACAAACTTGCCTAGAATATCCCGCTATGTTGCTAGTACCATGCACATTGATGACAGATAGTAGGCATGGTGTGAATGCAGTAGGCTGCAGAGGACATGGCACCCTTTACAGCAATACAACAGGCACATATATGTGGACATTGTGCCTTCACTATGTTCCACACTGGATGCCTGCAACATATGTGGTGCTATCAAATGTGATCCACTGAGGCCATACAATGCTGTACACATGTACCCTGTATGGACCCATGCCACTGACACCACAGAATACCTGTATCATACTATCAATGCAGGTGCAGGGTCGACCTGCTCACTATAAGCAGGTTTTGCCACACCAGGCCAGTATTGGCATATCGAGGGATAACAGGCTGTGTACACAACATGTGCCTACCAAACCAGGTACACCTGTACATGTCACTGTACAGTATTATGGGACATGCACATCCCAGGCAATGTCTATGTGAAGGACTATCAAACACAGACATGGCATGCATTGCAAAGCTATGGCCATACACATTGGTAACCAGGATGTCAGGGCAGATCATGCAGTACCCATCTGTGTGGGACATTGCAGACACTACACCCCTGCACTTCACACCATTTTCGGGTGATGCAATGCCAAGGATTACCCCTCACCCAGCCTTGTACAGCCATCTTGCACAGCCAACCACTACATACCCATGAAGCAATGTATACATGCATGCCAGTAATGGCACCTTGTGTCTGTGTGTGGGTTTTGATGCTCCCAACCACAGTCACTCCCAATATAACCCGCGTTGGCATACCAACAGATGTCAAACACTTTGACATGCCCTAGCCCATAGAACCTCCAGATATCCCCTGTGGTGCATGTAGTCCTGTGCATTACTGCAGTGTGGCAAGCTAAGTAGTTAGGTTGTATATTTGTGGCCCTGGCAAAGAGTGTCAATGCGTGTCCATTAGAGAGTGTGGTTGTAGTGACAATGGCATCTGTTCACATGGACAGCCATGTGTGCCAAACCTAATGTATGTCTACTATATCTCTGTTGCAGATGTCACTCACCTACACACATATATATGTTCTTACAACACAGCAACATGTCGTCTTTGTGGCACATGTAATAACAATGTCATGCACATGTAATAGTAATGAGTAGTCACTCAGGGGTTTGACCCCTGTACTGTTAGGCATGTGGCAGGCGATGCTTAGGGTTAAGTCTCCAAGCCCTTCCCTGGTGTACTTTGCCTGTCCCACCCACACACTCTCTGGTGGATGTGAAGGAGTACACCTGCTCAGCAGCAGCAGCATGTGTATTGTAAGTGATGGACATGGTCAGGTGATGGCCTCTGCACCTATTGCAGTCCTCCTCTAGCTGATTGCATGTGGAACAGCTGTGATGGTGTTCCCATAGTCATTCACATGATAAACACAGTACACTATCTAGGGTAAACATGTTGGTATTTGGCCATGACAGTCACTGTGAGTGGTACCTGGATGTTGTGTTCTGACACAGCATCACAGATGATATCTGGATGTACCTCAAACATTATACACAGTGGGAAATAGCCTAAAGACAACAGGGTGATGTGCCACACATGACTACAGCATGTAAGTGTAGCTATGCTGCATTGAGACTACTGCCTGTTTAACATGTGTATGGTAATGGGTATTCTGCATGTTTTAATGTAGACATGACAGTACTCTGTTCATAAGGGAACCCCATCTGTAGGACCATCTGTGAAATGGTCAGTGTGTGCAACCATTTGTTTCCTATGTTACACACTGAACACGCATCTGTGCACAGCAGAAGCATAGTGTGAGGGTTGCAGACAGTACATGATGATAGGGATGTGTTACTGCCATCGCATCCCTGACTGGACATGTGTCACATGAAACAGTGGTATGACAGACACTGTCTGGGGTTCCCAGTGACAAGCCAATAATGGACATCTGTTCATAGCTGCAGTCACATGTCTACTACACATTGACAGATGGCATGCAGTATATATGCATGTGTTGTGCTCCCTCTGCAAATGTATACCATCTGTTGTGTTGGGTTAATGGTGATATCTCTGCATATTGTTGTAGGTAATCATGTATGCTTGTGTCTATCACTAAGCCATATGTGGGTTTAAACTGCGACACCACAGGCTGAATGGGTTGGGAGGTCCCAGCAGAACCTCTTGTCCCACTTCAGCTGACCATGGCACCGGGCACTAGCACATCTGGGGCCCAACCTTGGACATCAGCCTCTGTTGGCTTTGAACCACCTTCTGGTGGTACAACCACTGAGGATGGACCATGTCCCCCTTGGGATCAGGACCAGACAGGTACATGTCTGCTGTTGTGCGGTCCCAGACGTGTTGTGTTGGGGGCTCACTAAGGGGTGCCGAAGCCAGATACACAAGCTCAAGTGCTGAGTGCCACATTTACAGGGTGATGCTGCCCCTCCTGGACAGCCCCCAGCACTGCCTCCTTTGCAGCTGTTTAGGTGCAGTGGCGGCTGCCCATGGCTGGGGACCTCCGTCCCACTGTTCCCATGGTCTTGTGAATACCGAACACCCATCCCCATATGGGGTGTATCCCCCCACATGTGTCATATACCAACCCTGTATGCTGTCTTGTCTGTGATCCTACCCTACCTATCCTCCATGGCCATGCCTACACTCCTTCCCATACATCTGACCCTCACCTACAGAAACATAAGGCCAATCGGCTCCTAGGACTACATCTGCCCTATACATAGCTGTCCATTTCACATACATGCCCACTGGACACATGTAACCCTTGTAATATGCATCACAACATACTCCTGTTATCCTCACCCCTGTCCCTCAGGCTCATGATCCTGGTATGCACATCACTCCTAAATGGCCCAGGTACACCTGATCAGGATGACCCCACTGTACACACAACACTACTGGTCCTTGTATGGTTACCCCATGTACCTTTATCATGATGATGATGTAGCACACAGCACCTTGCAAGAGTACTGTTCACACATAATGATTGGACATGTATTGTTGTGTTAATGTACATTATTTGCACAGAGTGATGTATACAGCCAATGTACAACTATTTGCGTGTATGAATGATATGTCTGTCTGAGGGAGTCTTGAGATCACAGAGAACAACACCACTACATAATACATACATCGCTGGTGTTTCCCGTTTCATTCATTTATAATGCCTTGTTGCCACATGGTATGTTCCTGATATATCTCTATATATGTATGTTCCTATATGCTGGACATAAACACTCACATATACATCTACATGATTTGATACATTCCTATACTTTTGAGTGACTGCACTGTATGATATGTTTGTGGTACTGTTCGTTGTCTGTATGTCTGCCATGGTGTATTGGTAATTCACATTAGCTGTGTGTGCAGGGTCCTGGTTCCAAGCCTTGCAGAGGACATTTATTTGGGTGCAGGGCAGAACAAGGCCACTGGATGTGGAGGGATTAAGGCACATTAAAGCAGTTGGGAGTGTGTGTGCGTGGGTTTGTGCGGTGTTTCTCACTGCTGACCTCTGGTTACAGCTTCTTACACTCAGTTAGCCTCTACACTGCTTTACCAGTGCAATACTCGCATACTGGTAGCCAAACAGGCTTACACCCGGTCGCTCATGCACTTGCAAATGCACCGACATTGGTGCTTGCATCTGACACTCGCTCCCCTGGGTGGGAGTGAGGACCACAATATTACCTTGTGATGCCTATTACATTGGACTACATGACTGCAGCATCAGGAATGGCTGCTCATTAGGCGACAGCATGGCATTCAACTGTACGGAATCGGAGGCCTGTCCAGTGATTTAATCATATTATTTGTGTGTTCCTCATACAATCTGCTCCTGTCTGGCTAATACATGGGAACTGAGACTCTTCAATACATACAAGTAATTGGGTTTTGGGAGACACATCCATTGGCCGAGTCATGCTACTGCATACCTGTTATAGGTGTGCCACCTTTTCAATTGGCCAAGGTGGGACAGTAGGGTCAACACCTGTCACACTTTGCAAGGGACAGTCCCTCTTTAGGCAGTTGTGTCCTGCAAAAATAATCAAGACATAGCAAATGTCCTGAGACTACTGGACAAAATTAAATCCTAAGTTTCTTTAATAGTTGCATAAGACAGTTATTTTGTATATGAAAATTATATATGTTATGTGAAGTAGCATAAGCAATTCAAATTTTACTAGAATAAGCTTTTATTTGGGCAAATAATTAAAATTCTGTACTATGCACAGCTGTAGGTATGTTTTATCCTGGAAAATCTGACATTTCAATAGAACATGTCCCACTTTGGACATTTGAAAATGTGGCAACCCTACAGTACCTTTATGTAGTGGTGTCAGAGTTTGCAGGGCAAAACATATCCACAGCCAGTACAAAGGAGGGTACCTAACTGTTTTGCTTAAATAAAATGTTATTCTTGTAGCATTATAGTTGCTTATACTGATTCTTATAACATTTATGTGTTTCAGATACAAAATAATTGTTTTATGCAACTACTACAGTCAATATAGGATATCTTTGTCCTAAATCACAGGACATTTGCCATAATTACAATTATTTTGCAGGACACAACTGCCCAAAGGGGAGTGTCCCTCACAAAGGTGGACAGGGGGTAACCTCAACCTTATTCTATCATCTTTCTAAGGTAGTCGGCGGAATATGCGCTTTCTATCACTATCAGACCTCTCATACAAATGGGGAAGAATGAACACTGAATCAGGGACACTGCATAACAACATCAGGGACACATTTAGACGTTTAGTCCTATTAACCTGACACATTGACAGACCCAGACCATATGTAGTCATACACATTGTCTGAGGTACATGCTGTTTTTGACTCTTATGTGTTGCCATTATTCATTACGTGTAATACACCACCTTTCCTCCTAATATCCCTAGTTCTATGAGGGTTTAGGTGGGACAAAGTTAGATTCTGAGTTGTAATCATGGACGTCCCTGGTAATCGAGGACAGTTCTATGGTATGGTCCCTATGTGTTCCCCCAATGGTTTACGGATTATCCAGTGGATGTGCTGTTAGGGTTTGGGAGGTATGGGTGTCTGCTATGCCCACACCGGAATATTATTTACATCCACGGGGCAGTCCTAATACGGCTCTGCCAGCCAACATCTGCACAGCTAAGCCCATAATCGCATACCCATAGTTCCCCTACCTGCCACTTCTCTACACCACTCATCCTTACTGTGAGCACAGGTGGTGTATATAAACACACCACTACACACTGCCCACTCTCCCCGTGTTGGGACACATGTTGTGCGTTGTGTCGACCCATGTGTTATCAGGCTTGCATAACCTACTGGTCCGTGTACATCTACAGCTTGGTTGGAGAAATCATTACAGGGCCTGGCACCGGTCATTAATTTTTGATGTCCCACAAGGGACATCAATGTCTATGTTTCAAGTGTAGATCTTGCTGCTCTCTCCATCAGGTAGTTTCCTGCTGGAAGTCTGGGAAGCAGTGGTGTATTTACCTTTATTGTGTGTCTGTATGTCTCTCTGGCCTAGCTGGGAGGGGGGGGTTGGGGTGATGCTACGTGTTACACTTTTGTTTATTGGACCTCCCACCAACATATGTCTGGCCTGTGAACATATGTTACCCGTAACTGCTGTATCATATCCTAGCTATATAAATGTGTATATTTACTGTAACATATATATACATATATATATATATATATATATATATATATATATATATATATGTATATATATATATATATTTACATTAATGTATACACATATATCTGCATATGTATGCATACATGTATATTCATATCTTGCTGTATATATATATATATATATATATATATATATATATATATATATATATATATACATATATATATTTGTAAATATATATATATATATATATATATATATATATATATATATATATATGGATCTACCTGACTAGATCGTAACTTCATAACACCGACAAGCACTTCACCAACACCACATAATCGACAGTTCACAAACACGACACCACATACACTCAACACATCAGAACAACAGACAAAACAAATCCCCTATCGAAAACCCACACACACAACACAAGCACACCAAAATCCTTACAAACCAACACTAACCCTTACATACACAACTATCTACAACCCTAACAACCCTAACCCTAAGGTCCGTCACTATCGCACACTCACCTAACCCGCCTAACCTAAC